>NC_079368.1:9855000-10155000 GCF_021018895.1 Seriola aureovittata
TGGCAATTTCATCTTTAATGATCAGGAATTAGTTGCACAGATTGAAATGGGGACATGCTGCAATTTTAAGTGTGTTTAATAAAAAACGATTTTCGTTGTGTTGCTGATAAAAGTGACATTTTGTCCACATAGTAGGTAATAATAGAGCAGTAGGTAATAAGGCAGTACCGTAGTTGTAACATTGTTATTGTACTATAAATTATTTTTATAGATGACTTATCTTCAATTCAAAGTGTCTAAAATTTGAGTCACATTTTCACTCCTCAGTTACATTCACGTGGCTGCTGATCGATACAATTTTCTGGGGTCTTGTCTCTGATCTTGTACAGGCCATGTGGACTAACCTGCGATAGATTTCACATTACTCAGCCACAGAGATCACTAGGAGACCAATTCCTCTCAGTGATAGAAATGCATTGATTTCACGATTTAGCATGGAGAGATACTTTTGTCTTTTGAGAGAGAGATTGATGATAATGTGGTAGAGTGGTATTGATGATAATTTGTCGCTACCGATGATGCATCAGTGGCCACCTCTTCTTTGATCTGAGGTCATGCGTCTTCGGATGCTAAGGTAGGTTTCCTCCTCTGTAAAGATGTGGCATTGCATTGACATTGAGACTGTCACTTTTTATTACACAGACAATGTTGTGTGCTTGCTGCAGTGTCCCATAGTATATGGACTTTTCAATAGTAAAAGAATAGTAAAACTGTTATGAATGAATGCCTGTCACAAATGTAGTCCTGTTAACACCTCCTTTTCTTTTTTTTTGGTTATTCATATTCTTGTTATTATGAATATGCAGTTGCTGTCCAGCTGTTATTTTAGATATTTTTCAGTGCAATTACTCTTCTTTGTCATTTGACATTTCCAATTCTACAACAATAGTCTCATTTTTTCACATCTCAGTCTGTAGCATCTGAGCGTTAATATAGAGTACATCTCTTTCATTCGGGAGACATTTCATAACCTTTTGAGGCCAGTGGGGCCAAACTATAACTGAAAATCACTGCCAAAATCATTCTCCTTTCTCCTTTTTATATGCTATCCAAGTACAATGAACTCTTTGTGGTCTGACTGGGGGATGGTTGGCTTAATCTCAGCAGTGTAGCTCTGCTTATTCTAGGATTTACTGCCTGACAGTTTGGACTCTCATGCTGAAGTTTGTGTTAGCAGACTGTGTGTCTGTGTATAGTCTGACCCTTGTGTTGGTAACTTGGTAACATGAAACAAAGGGATTAATGTGTCTGTGGTATTGACAAATATAGAGAGGGCTGCATCCTAATGTTTTAAATTAAGTTTCTTGAATCACCACTAGGGGTCACTCTTGTCAAACAAGAAGGAATTTGAAGCGTTTTGTCTGTGCAGGACAAAAAGACATTCATGCAATTTAATTTCCAAGATTTTATTTTATTTTTTTTACATTCAGTGGGTTCAAGGAAATCCAAATGTTTCACCTCTGTGGTAGAAATGTGCTTACAGCCACCATGGAGAATTTCGTGGGAGGTGGGTTTTCTACTTGATAAATGCACTGGTGGAGGCCAAGGTCACAACAAATCCATCTTCCATTTTTTTTCTCTGATATGTCAAGAAAAAAAAGACACTTAGTGCAACTAAATTCTGGTTTTCTGATTAGAATTTGATAATTTTGCATTTTCAAATCCACTTTGTATAGCGGATATGAATGAATAGTGATTTGAATCCTGTATTCAGTTCATGCTGCCTCAAAGAACTGATTAGTAATGGTGGTCTAGACACTAACAGCGTTGGCCTCGGGGAAAGAAAGATTTGTCGTTGTACAGTCCATCTGCTATGCCTGGATGTTTGATGAAGGAACAGGGATTAAATCATAGTAGTGTGCTGGCATTCAGATCCTGCGTGAGTACATAATATCATCAATCATACCTCCCTATGACTGCACTCCTGGACTGGCGCGTCAAACAGTGACAGGCATGGTTTTGCTGCCCCAAGCGCCAGCGAGCAGCCCACCCTCCTGAAGCCCACAGCCAGCTTGGGAAGGAGCCCCCTGTCTAATCTGTCAGCTTTCCCTGTCGTAAGTGCCAGGAAACACATTCTGAAAGAAGAAAGAAAATGTGTGGTTTAATGACCCAAGACAGCTTTAGGCCCTTTGTACCCCACCCTCTTACTGAATATAAAAAGCTTAAATGAGAACAAAATAGGGTGTCATTTCATAGACAGGGGGGCCACACTTGTGTGTGTCTGTTCACATTTTGTCTCTATGAGCCAGTGTGGGAGGGAAACTGGGAGAAAATGTGTGGTGTGTAATCAAGCTTTCATGTGCATGATTAATTTTTAAGTACAATAGGAGTGATACTGTAGCACACTCTTAAACTTTAATTAACCCTTTAAATGGGCATATGTCATCTACAGTATGTAAGATGGAGAATGCTTCAGCATCTATTGGCAGTGAGTATTTTACGATTCTGTGTTGCGCTGCAAGTGCTTTTTAGGCATATACAAGTAACTTAGAGGACAATACCCTTTCTAGATAGATTCCCTGTCTACTCTGCTCTTCCATCTGCTCCCTCCCTCTCAACACGGCTGTTCCAGTGACATGTTAAACAAACAGCCCTTTCTGCTATCACTCCCATTCTTCTGCTTGAGCGCTGACAGGAGAGTTCCCAGGGAACCAGAAGACAACTGGCACTGCAATGTCAGGGGAAACATCTCTATCATTTGCATATCTTCTGATTATAGGTTATGATGGTGCCTATCAAGGGTATTCTGTCTCTTCAAGTCTTAATTGCCAAAGTTGCCGCCGACACCCACTCATAATGATGGGTGAAACCCATCAAGCCTCATTTCTCAGATGGGCCTGTACATTTTTTTTTTTCAGTGCATGCTATTGCTTGCATACATTTTTCTTTTTCGCAAACATAAAAATGTCCATTTACATCCCGGTAGAGGGGCCTTGGGTTTAAGTGAGACAATGAGTATTTGCCTTGGAAAAGGTCATGGTGTATGGAGAGCTGAAAGGGGACTTTAATTACAGCAGCAGCGTATCCAGTAATTGTGTAAGGAGTGTATGCTGACACCTCGAAGAGGCATAAAGCTTCTTTTTCCTGCAGAGCTGGGCGATTACACTGGCTTTTGCTGTCACTGTGCTTGGAACAGGAAGAAAAGAATTATGTGTGTTATTGAAGACCTCATCCTTTGCCACTCTCAGCAGTGCTCTGCTTTTCATGTGGATGAAAATCACTGGGTTGTAATGCTCCCCTGTTGGTACGACAGTCCCTTAAACCAGCTCTCATCTGATCTCGGTGTGTGAAAAGAATAAAGAACCTGTCTTTTGATCTCATGTGGAGAGTGGTTATAGCTCTTGTACCTTTCTTACTGCTTTCATTTGCACCATCTGAAATATTTATCTCAACATTTTGGTGACCTATCCTGTTATTCTGACACATGCTGAATAATGAACTGAAAACATCACAGTGAAGTAACAGTAAGTAGGCTAAAATAAGTGTGTTTTTGTGTTTGTAGAGCAGAGAACATGTAGGTGGCCTGTTTGTTTTAATGCAGTATGATAACACCGAGTTATATTATCATTTGTATTATTGTAATGTAGTGTTTGTATTCTTTTACATAGTTTTCTCTGAAATTGTCTTGCAATGCTAAAGCTGTCAGTCATCCTGTATGGATGGAAAATGTCTGTCAGTCATTGTCAGTTGTTCCAACACTTTGGTTCAGACTGAAACATCTCAACAGCTATAAGATGGATGCCACGAAACATTGTACATACATTTATAGTCGTCAGAGGATGAATCCTACTGACTTTGGTGATCCCCTGACTTTTCCTCTAGCACCACCATCAGTTTGAGATTTACAATTTTTTTTTAAATACATTGCCTTAAAATGACATTCATGGCCCCCTTAGGACGAATAGAAACAAGTTTGGCGATCCCCTGACTTTTCCTCTGGTGCCATTATCAAGTCAGAATTTTAATTTGTTGAATTTTGCTGGTATTTGGTTATAAACCGAAACTAATGACATTCATATCATCTTCAACTTTGCTTTTTTTTTTATTGTGAACATGTTGAACATTGTACCTGCTTAACATCACAATGCATTGTCATTGTGAGCTTGTTAGCATGCTGCCGTTAGGTCGAAAGACCGCTGCGCCTTGTGGAGCTGCTAGCATCACTGTGGACTCAGTTTTGTAAAGCAAAACATTCAAACAACAAAAATATCTTCTGTGCAGGTTTAGATTTCAGTCACAACAATTCAGTCTGTGAATGAACGCTGCTGACTGTTTAGAGCGCATATATTTCCTCGCTAACAACGAACAAATTAAAAGAATAAAGACAGAACTCTGAACTCTATGTGTATGTTGGGACCATTTCTATGCATCAATGAATATTTATAATATACCTCGATGCATATTTATGATTAGCATGATCTGGTTTGATTTGAAAGAACTGAGTGCATCTGACATCAACCTGCATACCTGCCTGTAGTTATGAATAAATAGTCATGAAATATGAATGCCTCTCTAGTTAGTCATGAGACTACCGATAGACAGCAGAGACTCATTATGATGTTGTGCAGAGAAAGTTGCTCACTAGGTAGAATTCTCAAATCAGATGCATTGTGTCTCGCCTTTTTGTGCTCTCAGATTATTGGGTTGTAGTGAAAAATGGGGCACAGGAGCTCATCTACAACTGCACATCCTTCACAAGTCCCTGCTACACAGACGAGGAATATTTTGTGAATGTAATTGTCAGAAGTAATGACTGATGACTTTCTCAAGTTATCAGAGGAGATCAGACACTTAATCTTGGGAGCAGAGGAGTTCCATCCATCCATCCATAAAAAAAACAAGAAAACTGAATTGCAAAATACAAATGTAAGAAATTAGCTGCATATAGATTGTGGAATATTAATAGATTTAATAGAAGATTGTTGACTTAATGGAACATATGGACTGATCCAAAGTAAAGTCAAATCTTTGACAGTGTAAGGTCCTAGAGGATCTAGTATGTAGTCCTAGTTCTATATCCTACCCCATTCGAGTGTTGATGCAGCTGTTCTGCATGATAATACGATTGTATGTTAAGTGGATTAAAGCAACTTTAATTTGATTAAACAGTCTGAAAAGTGCCACATTGCATAAGATTGAAAAAAATGCAACAGAGTAAATTCTTCTTTTCCAAAAAGTTGGTCCATGCCTTCAGTTTTTGTTATGTGTAATCTCAATGTTTGTTGATCATGCGTTTGTTGACCTTCTGAACACCACAGCAGTTTTCATGTGAGAGGTTTTATGGATATACACTTATTATGACAGAATGCTTTCCCTACTGCCTCTCTTCATGAAGATTTGTGCCCTAGGTTAAAATAAGGTCTTCCTGCCAGCTTCCCCTCTCCCACTGCTCTGCTGCTGTTTTCCACCGTAGCTCCAGCGCTCACCATGGAGAGAGTAGAGTCATGAACCACTAATAAGAGGGTTCCGTTTTGCTTCTACCCAGCCGAGGCTTGAACTAATGAACAAATCAAATGAATGGCATGTAATTATAGGCCAGAAAGAGCGGGACGGACAGAGGGTTGGCGCTAGCGGGTACAAACCTGAAATTATTTGTCTGGAAAATCTGTGAAATGAGCGGGAGCAGTTAAATTCTCTCTTTTTCCTTTAGAAGGCTATTGTGGCTAAGCAGCGCTGCACTTATGCAAAGGCCATGATGGAGGGAAAGTGACCATGCACACACACACACACACACACACACACACACACACACACACACACACATACACACGAGTCTGCTGTTTTGATTTCAACAGCACTTCCTTGGCAGCTATGTCCTTCTTTACGCAGATCAGATGAAAATAATCCTGTGCTGCATTTGTCTGTTTGGTAAACACCAGACTCTCTTACCTGGCATCTTTTGCTGCTTTGTGGATATTTTATAGAAAGACGCTTTTTTCTTGAATTACCCTATTTGACTCTATATGCTGTATTTTAGAAACGTTTTGTGTCCAAAGTGATAGTATTCAGTAATATGCAACAAAAATATATTACAGCTTCCGCATTATTATGAACCTGATGGATGCGATTTCCATTCAAAATCCCATTTCCTTCTTTCATTCTAATGACTCCCTCAAAATTGAATGAACGCATCAACATCCAACACATGCTGTTAGAATCAGCTCACGTCACCATTTTCTACTATATGTTGCTTCTGTGTCTGTTGAATTGCCAGTGAGTAATGCAGCTCAGGCACAACACGTAAATTATACCAGTAATATAACTGATAGAATTTATATCCAGAATCGTGCCGCTGTTTCCAGTCTGCTAACTCAATACTCTTGATGTGTTCAGTATTTTGTCTGTCTTTCTTTTTTTTTTTTTTCTTACAATTTGGAACGGCAGCTTTCAAATCCTGCTTACCCGGGTTGTTGTGACGGTGGCCAAGTGGTTTTCCTTTCTGCCACCCAGGCGCCCCACCAAATTGTAGTGTTTAGTAGAATTTAATCTGCTTTCAAGAAACACCAGACGCACACATATAAAAAAAAGAGAAAAAAAAAAGAAAATTGGCCTAGCTTTTCCTTTTTACACTAACCATAAGCCCCGTACAGTTGTATCTTAGTGCTTTGCTGGATGCTACAAAGTTCATAAAGAATAGGTTTCCAGGGTGGGATGATGTAATGTGGTTTGATGTGTGTGTGATGACCTCCCTCTCACCCCACAGCCGTCTGTCTTTAGTCTGTCCTGGGGGCCTGGATGAGTCAGAGCTGGGAGCTGATGTCACCCTGATGATAATCTGTCTGGCCTATCAACACCTACTGCCCAACTCACACAGATGCGTCGTTTTAGACCATCTTCTCCAAAAGAACATAATGGATCTAAATTCATTGTGTTTAATCTGTGTTTCTTCTGGCTAATTTGGTCAGTACTGAACTTTTTGTGTGTGTTAGCTTTGTATAAAACTTTCTTTGTTTCGTAATGCCATTTTGCAGATAAGCTATTCAGAAAATTAAATACAGCGGCATCTTTGTCCCAAATGAAATAAAGTATATCAAAGCCTAGGTAAGCACCTCAAACAAGAAACTCTCAATCATGTTAAAGAACGTCTGTACCTCAGAATGCTTTTTCCCTCCGGATACATCATTTGATTACCAGCTTAATAGGTTTTTGCTTGCTATTACATGGCAAGAAATGTCAAAAGGCCCAGAGAAAGCAAGCTCATTGCCATGCTCATGGCATAACAGCCTGCCACTGATAGTGGATCAGCTTTACAAGCTGGGTTATACAGATGCTCTTTTTTTTTTTTTCTTCCAGGGGTTCATCTTGTTGTCAGCCTCATATTGTGCTGGCCCCTCCCACCTGGGAGCTTGGCAAGGCTTGGGCCCCAGACCTGAATGTCTCCAGAATTAGCACAGCCTGGCTCTGCTGCAGGGAGGAAGCTCTCCCATTGGGGAAATGTTGTAGAGCAGAGAGCAACCGGCAAGAAGCCCATTAGTATACACTGCATAAGCATGGAAAGATGAATAGCATAGCTTTTTTTTTTTTTTTTTTTCGTTCTCATGTTGTTCCTGATTCCGCCATCTTCACCTGTAACCTTTCATTGACTAGTAGACTCTCATTTTTCTCTTGTGTCAGTGCCAGCAGTTGTGTCGGATATATACCAATATTACAATGCAGAGAAATGATTCTGCTGATACATGATATCACAGATTTATTGTTTTATCTTTCACCTCTTTAACGAGGTGCAAGGTTCGGTCTCTGCTTACGTCTTAATGGAAAGTGTCCCTTTCTTAGCTTGTGGTCTGTTTCATATAGCACCTTTTCATGATGTAACCTCCTACCCTGAATGAGTCATATGCCCTGGTTCCTCCCTGAGAAATAAATTGGTAGGGATAAAGGTGCCACTAATTTTGTTTCCAGGTGGCTGAAAGAAGCAGTGTGGTAGTTTGAGAAAATCAGCGTCAAATCAGTTCTGACTTGAAATGAATGGAAAGAAGTGGGTCAAGACCTGTGTTCGGTTTTGTGGCAAACCCTTTTCTGAATTACCTCTCTGTTCATCTCCTGTTCTGAGTATTTCATTTCTTGCTGTCACAGTTGTACTCTCATCCAGTTTGTGTGTGTTATTTGAATATGGCAAAAACATAAGAAACACACAAGTTATTTTTGACAAACTTATAATTTAAGTGTTATAATTTGGGTTTGCATAATAGCTTTTATATAGTTTAAGTGGGCTGAAATAAGTCAAATGCATTGAGTGTATCTTTTAAGGGAAGGGATTTGTATATTGTTAGTATCTCCCACTTTAGCCTGCAGGCTTAAAACGTTTGTAGTTTTTTCATTGATGGAGAACAGCAGCATCACTTCTGCAGTGCAGTCTGCTTCTCTGCCATCCATGTTATCCTTATGTTCCAGGCAGTTATAGTTTGATAGTCATCATGCCCCCCCTTGACGCACTGAGGCTCTGCAGGAAGCAGCATATTTATGGCCTTAGATATGCATCTGCATACATCTGTAAAACATGTTTAAACATAAACCAATTATCAGCCACAGTTAGTAAAAATGTTTATGACATGACTCCTTGCTCATGATGTGCATGTGCATTCTTGTGTGTATGCTAGTAGATCATGATATAGATAGATGGATCATCTGGAACATCTTCTGTATGATTCATACATATGTTCATACATGCATTCAGTGAAGCTTTCGCTCCACTGAAGAGACTGAAAACAGTGGCAGACATCAGATCTCTGTGGAGCGATAATGAGACTATTATGTTTCTGAAATTAGTGCATAAAATAAACATAAATGCTACATTTCCATCGAGTTTTCTGCATTATTTTTCTCCATTTAAAGTTTAACTGGTTCTACTTTAATCGTCATCTTGTTCCACCTTCTTCTTCTGCAGCAGATTTAATGGCACCCGACTGGAGAATTAGCACCACCATGTGTATATCCAACTCCTAATATTCACATAACAGTAGTTGTTGGTAACGTGCATTGATTAGCATTTTCTTTAGCTGAATTTTCTTGAAATTAAGTAAAAGAAATTCTGCTACATTTGGCTTTCTTTACAGTGTCATTCATGGTCAAAAAAAAAAAAAAACTCCACAGTGTAACTTTAAGTGAAATGAGTGATAAAGACATTTTTCTTCATTATTGCAAATAGAAACAGACTACATTACTTTGCAAATCACAGTATACACCAGTTTAAAATGTCAGTGCACATTAATAGAACACATTTGTTCAATAATATGTCACTTAAAACGTGTCACTGTTTTGGACTGAAGCAATCACTTCATATATCAGGAGAAAACAAAGTCCTATTTATCATTGTCGCTCAAGTGGAACCAGAACATGAAGTGTAATCAAGCTTTACTTTAAATATGACCTAATTTTGTCCATTAAGTGAGTGCTGCATGGTCACAGTTTTTCTGTGATTACCGACTTAACTGGCATGTCGTATATGATTAATGATAGATGATTCCTAATAAATAATGGATGTTTGGAGGGCATTCTGGAACAAAGAATGCAATATGCACAATGTTATGTTAACTTCTCTGATAATCTCAAGATTTCATCCTGAGACGGTACGCAGGACTATTTAATATTTAAATCCAACCCAGCAAAAGATTGATCTTCTTTTTCTGTCCAAATGTCTTGGCGTGTAATGGCCTCCAGCTTAATTCCTTCTTCTAAAGTGCTCCTTCAAGATCTCAGGGCTCGTGTTTAGGCAGCTAAATTACTCACTTGTGTCAGGTTATTACAATTAGCCGTTTGAGTGCCTGCACTGTCGTGTCTTACCTAGATACTTCCCTCTAATTCTTTCTCGCCATAATGAGTTTTACAGCGAAATGTACCAGCAACAACAACAGCAGCAGCAGCACGAAAATGGAAATGCCTGGGGAGATGTATTAGCGAAAAAACCATGGAATGCAGGTGGTGTATTTATGTGTGCGAATGTGACAAATGACTTCCATGGTTATGGATATAATCTCAGTATTTGACCAGAGGCTGAGCTGTTCCAGTCAGGTGTTAAAAAAATCACATACTCACACACACACACACACACACACACACACACACACGTATGGTCTCAAACAGAACTTGAGTGTGTTGCTGTTTTAATGAGCTGGACAATCAAATGTATACAATCAGTGACCAGAAAAACACAAATCTCTGCTCAGTAGCTCATTGAATCTTATATTTGGCCCTGATATTAGCTGCCGCACTCTGTGGTGAGGACACCTGTAGCTTCCCTTGTTGAGGCCGTCAGTGCCGAATCTGACTGTGCAAACGCTGGTGCTTTTCCCGCCTGTTAGTGGATATTCCATCTGAATGTTCAATGTGCTTGATATTAGGAGATTGTGGACATCTGGTCAATAACATAATTTCGCCTGAATGTTTCTCAAAACAGTCCTGGGTGATTCATGCACGTTGACAACAACACGTCTGACACTGAAACACTGACACATTTTATGATGAAGCCAGTGTTCTCCAACCTGAACGACTATAGGTCGCTTGTCCCTACCCTCTGATGTGACCCAGGAGCCTATCAGTGGCAGGTGTACTGAACCGTCGTTGTCATGGTAACAATACAATACAACCTGTAAGCGCATACTACCAGCAGGCATACCAGACCCTTGTCATCATGGTAACACATATAATAAACACATAGTAAAGGTTGTGGAGCGGTCATGGTTTGGTTGGATTTCAGCATGAAAACGTCTTGGTTAGGTTTTTGGAAAAGGTTGTGGTTGGAGATTTTTAAGATTAGAGGACCTTCATTGTCATGGTTACAATAATAAACACAGGGTTAAAGTTGTGGAACAGTCATGTATAAAAGCAATATTCATTATCAGTTTCACACAGGAAATGAACAGTGTTCTCCCGTGTGAAAGTCCTGTGTTTTTGTTGACTCATCCATCCACTACAACCTCCTCCTGATGATGTCGGGTCTAGACTTTGCTTCTCAGGAACGAGGACAGGCTTAAAGGGCACTGCAGCATTTTCCTTGGTGAAAAAAAAAAATCAGCGGTTCTCTTCATTTTGAATTACTGGTATGTCTTAAAGTTGTGATGCCACTCGAGGAGGCGTACAGGGTTTCAGACATACACCCATACCTTATTGTTTTCCCCACCCCCATCCGCCAAAGAAGAATATCAGGGTCAGAGCCAATAAGAGGCAGACTTGGGGCAGGTTTTCCCAGAATGCAGGTGGAAAATAAAACAACAAAAAAAAAGCAACACACAGAGACAGACCTCCTAAATGTCAGGCACACCGGTGCGACCAATGAAAATGTTTAGTCTGACTCGAGCCACGCTCTGTGATCCTGGCAACTCACTCTCCTGGAATACACAATCATGCTTTTCTGTTAGATTATGTTTTAAGACCATTTTTGTGAACCCATTCACATGCAAAGCAAGTGTGCAATTGGAGTTGCTTTTGTATGCACTTGTTTATGTTTTGATACATATGCAAATGGTAAGTACTACGTCCACTGCAGGGGCAGGGTTTCTATTTTTCAAGTGATTAGAAAAATAAAAACCCTGCCCCTGCAGGGACAGACATATTTTCTCATTTACTCCTGGTATCTAACAAAACAAATTCAACAAATCCAGGCACTTGGTTGTCAGGGTGGAGTAGTAGTATATTAGACTGAAGTAATACTGAGTCACAACACTTCTTCAAGCATAATAACTACTGTCAGTCCTTCTCACTAATGATTGCCCAGTCACCCTGAGCAACCACATTTAGACCGCTGGCAGCCACTTCATTTGGTCTTGTAGGCAACCACTAGTTTGTGTTGAAAATTCTCTGACCCTTTTGTAACTGTAAATCTCCACTTGGGTAAATGAGAGTGAAAGTACTAAGTTAAAAAGCAAAAGGAGAAAAGGTTAAAAGAAAAAAAACACACATTATAATTGCTTAATCCATATCCCTCTTTAACGGACATGGGCAGATAAAGAATGAAAAGCAGTGCCTCAGTAGGCAAACAGTGGACACAATCTTTCAGAATGTCAATGCAAGATAAATTAAAAAATAAATAATAAAGTGAGACTGAAGGCAAAACATTTTAACATTCAGCTGCGTTCTTAAATACAAACCCCCCTGTTATCTTAATTGTTTACTGCAAATCTAGATCAAAAGTGGCTCGACAGGACATGATTATTTGGCCTGTTATTATTAACCATAATAGTAATTACCTTGCAAATGAGCAATTTTAATTTAGTGAGCAGAAGTTTGTCTATCTTTATATTATTTTGCTTAATTTGAAAGGTTATATATTTGAAGGGAAATTAATTTTATGTATACCCGTGAGAGAGAGAGAGAAAAAAAACCAAAACGTGACCCAGTGATGTAGTTATTAGTGATTCTGTGCATGTTTCTCCTGTCTAACTTGACACATAGATACCATACATTAGTCAAGGCTGAAAAGAAATGAGAGGTTAAGCACCACGACCAAGGGAATCAACAGTAAATTGTCTGCACACATCTAATTGTAAATGTTCCCCCATTGGGCCGACGGAGCAGGTGGTGAGTCAACAGTCAACACTGCGTTGACAATGAGCAAATGTCATGTTTCACGGATGCTATTTTACTTTATGTCATTACTATGAACATTGAAACAATTATCCAGAGGAGGTGGAGGTGGGATAATGATGCTGATGTGAACATCAATTATGTCCACCCACATCCAGACAGGTGGCACCCTGCAGGCACAGCGGAGCGTCAGCATCATTAAAACGATACTCCAGCCTAAATCTGTCTATTGAATATCAGACGCTCAAAACATACATGGAAACTTCTATACTGTCCATCTGTGTGCTTGATCTGTTGCAAACAGTCATTTTTTTTTATCAGTCTTAAAGCACTACTTCCATTTTAATCCTCACGTAGGAGACTGTGAGAGATCACTGCTATTTTATTTTTACTACGTCATCTGTTAAAACAAAGTTCGATTGAGTTGTGTTTTACCATATGTAGATTTCAGTCATTCAAAGCTTGTTACAACTTAATTTGAAAGACTGCAGGAATAAGTGTGTCAAATTAAGCTCGGAGAATTGTTGCATCTGTAATTGGGGTCTGTAGAGCCCCAGCGTTTCTGTTTATTATTGATTAATGCTACCTCATTAGTGCTTGGCACCTAACTATGTTGGTTAAATGATGTAAGTTTGTGAAAGACAATCTGAAAGCTGTAAAAAAGAATATTATTAAAGAAACATGATTTGCTTGTTCAAGACTTTGTAGCTGCACAGGACCTCCACACGGATGTAATTAGAGCAGCACCGTGTTGCCAGTGCGTGCTGTAGTCGCTTAAATGGTAGAATCAGTCAGATGCTTCGACCAGCTGTGATTAGGTTGTGCTCCAGTAAATACAGCTCACAGAAAATGGTTACAACCACTGAAATCTTTGCCTAGCAAAACAACCCACCTAGCAGGCTGTTGTGAGGAAGCCAGTGCGATGCTGTTATTTTTACTCTGTGTGAGCAGGTGTGAAGCAGTCTGATGTTTTCATCTGTTTTTTTTTTTCTTTTTTTGCGTTTGCTACCATGCACGCAGCACTGACACCCTTCTCATTGTGTTGACACTTATGCTGTTAGAACTTTGGTTTGGTGAGATGTGGTGCAGCGGCTGTTTTTAGCTTGAACGAGCCGCATGAAACCGTCTCCTCCGTTGCATCAAAGAGCACGTGTGAAATGACCCGAATCAGAATGAGGCCAGAGCCTTCGTGATGCACACGGTCCTTGGGAAATTTGTATCTAACAATGAGCTGAAAACAGGAAACTGGTTGGGAAGTTTGTCAACAAAGCTCGGAAGTGACCTTTGTGCTTTGTCAGGGTCACAGTTGTAGCCGCAAAAGTCAAAACATTTTGAGGAAATTTTTACTTTTCACTTGTAAACCCAGACGAACATAAACACAGATTATAATGGTTCACATATCAGCATCTAACATCACATAGTGTGTTTAAAGGCTCTCACAAACTGTGTCCTCATTGAACATATAGCGCTCGGTTTTGAAAGATATTATGAGCACTGATCTTTCTGTAAAGCATCGTACACTGATCTGTTATATAAACTAATATGGTTTAATTGCACAGTTGATACTCAGTTGATAGTATTATCATAGTTTATGTCCCGGCCTTTCCAAACTTTGTTTACAGATACACACATGATGAGTATCATAATGAAATATAAATGTATGGAGCATCAAATTGTTTCTAATTACTTCCACAGTTTTCATTGACTCATAAATAGAATAAATTACCCATTTACCCTAAGCATTGGCATGTTTATTTATGATGTAGTCTCCTTTCGATTTCATCTACGTACTTCATGTAATTACATATTTGCATCCGCAGTACCACCACAGCTCTCATTTCCCCGAGCAATACTTATGGCACAACACATTCATTCATATCACATGGGATTTCACCGCTACAAAGTCTGTAGTTAAACACTATTACATTCCTTGGGTCTGTTTGTGGAAACATTCGGTTTTCATTTCAGGCAAAATAGGGCAACAAATCTATGGGATAGGTACCATATCGTGCTCTTTAATGTGACATATCGTTCTACTATATTAACACCAGGGTTAATATTAAACATGAAAGCTAATGTGTATATGTGCTTTTTTTGAGGTTTTATTTTTCTCCAATTACGTGCATGTGTGTGTGTTTTTACACACCTGGCCGTCAGCCGTCTGGCCATTGAATGAAAAAAGAAAAGAAAAAAAAAGGCACAGTCCTTGGCACAGTTGTTATAAGTATAATTAAAGAAGATGCTTATATGGCTGTGCACAACCCTCAGGGGAATTACAATATTTTCAAAATAATTTTAATAAATAAAATTGGGGTAGACTCATGGGTGTGCAGAGGTCAGCACAGCCATAGAAAGGTTCAGACCTACTGTGTTTATGGACATTCATGCACTGTAGTGGATTGCTTTTGGCATTTCATTGTTTTCTCACTACATTAATTCTGTGTTAAGTTTTCCTACCATGAGTGAAATCATCTGGTGTCAGATTAGAATTCTCAGTGTACATCTTACAGTCATTGAGGCTGTATTAAAATGTAATATTTTAGCATCCTTGGTGAATTGTCAAAGGTTTGTGGCTGAAATCCTGAACGACCTTAGAGCAATACAAGGCTTAATTCATAAGACGTTTTGTTCACATAGTTTTCTCTTTCATTTCACTCCTATTCACTCCACAAAAAACTCTGGAGATGAAAGAAAGTGTTAATTTAGGGGGAAACTTTTTTTTTCTTGAACTCTTAAAATAATGAAACAGCCTCTTTCGCCTGTTGCTGAGACTCTACATTACCTGACATATAATTACAAGTGAGTCAACGACAAATAAAATTTCTAAAAAGGTATTTTTTAGCAATGTATGTAATGCATATTTCTGACTCTGGAACAATGTGTTTAAACAAGTCTCATTTGTTAAAGAACACATTTTTTGACTGTATTTTTAACTTCATGCCCCAAAAAAATATGGTGGCACAGCCAAATATTTGTAATACTATACTTACTGTAAGTGAAATCTTTGGCAAGTATCACTTGTCTACAGTGTCTAGAGTGCCTAACACAGTGTTCTGTATTATAATAATTTGAGATTTTTCTAGTGGCCAGTTTTTAAGTATCTTTAGCATCCAATTTTACATGTGAAGACAGAAAAAATATGATGCAGTATCTATTCACTTTATACTTATCAACCATTTGTTCACTTTAACCTATTATTTTACCTGGTCACATCATCTGAGGATTATCATTTCTGCCACACGAGAGCATCAGTATTGACAGGAAATATGCTGAATAATTGCATTTATATTTCAATTATTGAAGTAAAAGTAGTAAATTGATCAAAAACAGGATACATCACATGAGATCACATTCATCACAGAGCAACTGGAATAAGCTACACTGTAATGGATTGTGATTGAATGACAGAAAAGACATGTTTTACTGTAGTTTGATGCTCTTAAAAAGAAGTATCAGCTTAAGTCCATTAAAACATTTAATTTCAAATATCCAAATGCATTCATCACAAGTATTCCAGCATTTGAAACATTTGCATAGCAACAGGAATGCACCACTATGTAATTACTAAATACTAAATATAAATAGATTGTGTTTTACAAACATGAATTTATGTTTCACAGAATATTTCAAAACATTTTGAAGTGTTAGTTCAACACTGCTAGAGAAAATTTCCCACTTAAGGTGTGCGCACTAAAGCAGTCAACAATCTCCATGAGTTAGCGGTGTGTGCTGTGAATTAAGAGGCCCTGTCTCTGAGATCACTCTGACCACTTGTGGGATTTAGGTCACTTCCTGGAAGGGGGTGGTACTTGGCAAATAAAAATAAGTTTTACTATGGCACTGAGTGACTGGACCGTCACTCATCACATGTAGGAGATGGATTGCAATTCTCAATCACATCCCCTTAGTACTTGGCTCCAAGTGAGCCCACAGCTCTCCCATCATGCCAAAGGGATGCAGGCATAGGACTGTGAGTCAGCTGCTGTGTAAGTCACACGTGTGGACTGTGGCCTGCTTCTGACTCCTTCCAAAATGAAAAGATTGTACCACACTATTAAGTTTGCAGGAGAAGTTCTCTGAAAAATCCACATGGAGGACAACTTCATCCTGTCTTAGGCTTTTTTTTTTTTTTTTTTTTAAACCCCTGCAAGCACTCTCGCCCTGTGCAACAGTTGAGAACATGTTCCAGTTTGTGCTTCTCTGACAAAATCCATGTAGGTTTTATGCCCCTCGACACAGGTCTCTTATCCGCTGATGCCAAGCCGCAGTCTCTTCCACCTGGGGTGTTACAACTACTTCCTCACTGTAGCAGCACTTTACACAGACTTGATACATGCATGACCTGTTGTCTGGACTCCACACACTTGAGGACAACAGCAGAGGAATGCTATCAGTTTTCAGAAGACCTCTCGGCTGCTGTTTTTCAGTCAAGAGCTTGACATTCTCATGGTCCGAGCACGCACAAGTTTTCCTTGTATGACACTTTTGGCTTTGTTACAAAGAAAAGACAATATCCAACAAATTGTTTGTAAGACAGCCTCTGGGACTTTTGCATTTCAGAATTATACTGCAGATGGAGTTCAGTGAAGGGTTTAACTAACACACGCCTCTGTTGTATATTTTTGTTTTTTGTGACTATATCCTTTCTGCCTGACAAGAAGTGACTGTTCTCATCTCGACAAAGGATGTCAACAACTCTTTTATTTCTCTGGATGGCCAGTTTCTTTGCAATCCTTGATCTGTTCCTGTTTGCTACTCACTTTTTTTTTGTTTTTGCCTTAATATTCATGTGCACTTTTGTAATTTTTCAGTTTCTCTTTTGACAGCTTCCATTTCTCTTTTCACTTCGTGCATTTTACTGCACATCCTTGCTCTCTCTCTCTTTGCCATGTTACTGCGTGCTACTGTCTGTGGTGTTTAGGATGCTCTGGGTTACTGTACATCTACACTGACAGTATTCTCTCTATCAGGGTTGGGAGTGTTGGGTTGAAGCTCTGTTGTCCCGGTTGACTCAGGTGTGAAATTCAAGATTTCATCCGTAGCCCCTTTCCCTTTTCTTGTGTTTTCTCTGGTCTGTCTTCCACTGTTGCCTCACTTTTTCCTTTTCTGCTGAGGACAGCTGGCTGATAGGGGATTTCACATGTTGTCCCTCTCTCTTCCATTTCTGATGAATATAAAACACAAGAAATAAATTAAAATGAAACATCTAAATGGTCTGACTTTGGGCTCCTCTTGATGATGCAATATTCTGTTTTACTTTTATTAAGTCCCATATTTACGGTTGTGCCATCCTGACATTTGGGACCATGCATATTGCTGGACAATTGTTTCAAACATGAAATCATGTTATAGTATTTGATTTTCACTTTATTATCATTAAAATTCAATTTGAAATTGAGTCTGTTTATTTGCATGGACTGTTGCACCACCCTTGTATTTTGGGGGTTTGGGATGCCAAAACATAAAAGAATATATATTATTTGAATGTACCGAAAATGTATTTAAACTAAATAGGTTTTATAAAATAAATGAATTGATAAGAATATGTTAAAAGATAAGACATTTCTTTTTGCCTTATTAAATTAGATAACATTTTTAGACCTGCTAGTCAGGCTAAAACATTCTTGTGACAGTCTTTGTGATGTTCTAATAGAAAACTGATGTGAATATAATTGAATGTATTGGCTTTACTGTGGCTAAAGATGGCTAGTTTGCTGCCAGTATTGGCAATAACAGGGCTAAAGGCTCTGGACGCATCGCTCTCATTTTGATCATTGTTGATCTATTCCCTTGATGAATCGTAACTCATTGTTTGATTGCTCTGCTGTTTCTCATCTTTATCTCTGCTGCTCTGTTATGGTCAATACCCCGGACCATTTGGTGCCATTTCACAGGGATGGTTCCATTATGACGGGAGAAATGTAATCCATCTGTGTGAATGAGTGTGTGTGTGTTTGGTGTGGCTGTCTGTCTGTGTTTGCTGGGAATGTTGGAACAAAATGCAGACACATAAGAAACAGATTGAGCTTCAAGTGGAAAACAATTAATGCACAAGTATATTTTTTGAGTAGAAACACAGTTTCTCTCTATACGCTCCGATGTATGAACACACGTTTTTCTGTCGAGTGATCATGCTCTCCTTTTTTTTTTCTTTTTCTTTTAAATGCATGGCCCTGCCGATGCCAGAAGGTTCATTTGTTGGTCAGTCAGTTCAACACTTTGATTCAGACTGAAGTTTCTCAACAAATATTAAACTTGTTGCCATTAGTTTTCCACAGACAGTCATGATCCCCTGAGGATGAATCTCAATGGCCTTGATGAGCCCCTGACTTTTCCTCTAGTGCCACCATGACGTTGACATTTGTGGTTTTAGATGAAATGTCTGGACAGCTATTGGATGGATTAACATGAAATTTGGTACGCACACTCATGTTCTCCTCAGGATGAAGTGTAATAACTTTGTTGATCCCTTAACTTTTCCTCCAGCACCACCACCGGGTCTTTCTTTCTTTGCTTTACCGTCAAATACCTCCAAAACTACTGACATTCCCATGATCCTCAGCGGTAATGTGTCTTATTAAACCGATTAAATTTATTAATATTTTCTGTATCTGCGAATAACCTTTCATTATTTATGTCACCTTCTTAATTGTGCTCTCTAGGTTTTTTTTTTGTTGACCTCAGGCTCAGTGATATTCTTGGTGCTGTTGAGGATTCAGTGTCAACAGAGTATTTGCCAACCCAAGCGCATCCATCTGTTTATATCCACCTCTTCATTACAGAGACAATAACACTTTTGCACAGTAGTTGGACATGAAGTGACCATCACTATATGGAAATATTGACTGTGTTTGAAAGTTTATTACACCCAGGGTAGTTAGAGCATCTATGGTTACTGGCTGGGTGATTGGCTAGTTACGTGACTCTATCAGTGTGTCCTGATGAGCTATGATACGGCTGTCTCAACCTCGGCTCTGATCCCTCAACAGGAGAAAGGGAGGGTGGGTTTCATTTCTCTTATATAGGTTTTATTGGATGTGGCAGACTAATAAAGAGTCTCGCTTTGGAGTTGAGGTGAAGGGTCAAAGCTGGTGATAAGAGTATAGATGAGAAGGGATGGGATTTTTTTTTTTGCGTGTGTGTGTGTGTGTGAGTGTGTGAGTCTACGATGTCCATCTTTTGGATCCTGGTTTAGATTCCACAAATCCTTAAGGGACAGAGGGGAGAACTGGACCGGGATTACAGAGTCTCAACGCTGTGTTCCTGTCACTCACAGACAAACACTTCCTGCGCTGAAAGAGTCTGAGACGGATGTAAGACGTTCGAGAGGGCCAGGGGTGATGATGAAAGAGATAACGCACTGTTATCACTGAGAATAATCATTTTTCAGATGACACATTATTAGAGAGATGGGGCTAACCATCAAATTGAATAGAGAGACATCACTCTTACATGACACCAAGGAAATGCGATAAAATCAGGCAATAGTTGTTTCATGCAGATGATGGGTACTGTATGATTATAATGTTTGAGTTTAGTGAAAACATGACAATATTTTAAGTGAGGCCATGTTTACCAAACAGCTTGCGGGTCGACATGACATCCAGGAAGCATAGCACTTGTTTTAGAGACACCTTATGCTTGACTTTTGTGTTGGTATTTATAGCGCGCTCATACAATGTGCACATCAGATTTATTTATGAAAAGATTTCAAGCTGTCATATTGCTTCCAGTAAATCCAGTCTACAGGCATAGGAGGATATTGTTCTGTATAAACAACTAGAGGAAGAGTTGACCACTGGGTCATTTTCCTTATGATAAAAAAGGTAAATTATTCTTGGTGTAGAAGTAATGTGCAGTAAGCCAGATTTTCTTTGTTAATTTATGAACCTTGTGCGCCTCTGTGCACATCTATATGCAACATACTGTACATATTTTATTATTTGGCGGAGCTGAGGCGCACATGACTTATTTGCTTCATGGCTATGTGACACACATTTTTAATGCCATAGATTGTACACCTCAGGTAGGCGGTGGTACATGCTCCGTATCTGTTTCCTGTGGTGTGTGTGTGTGTGTGTGTGTGTGTGTGTGTGTGTGTGTGTGTGTGCGTGCGCGCAGATGTTGTTGTGGAAGCGATAGGCATATAGGGGGTTGCACTAATTAGGACTTCTCTGCAGCTTTTGTGGCATTTTCATTCTGGCAGTTCCCTTGGCGGCCCTTTTATTAAAAAAAAAAAAGCCTCTTTACAAGATCATGCATTATTCACAACACAGGTGTCAATCTGACCCTTGGCGACATCAGCTCACAAGACAGCTAGCTCCACCACAAAAGCAGCGCCCTCCCACGGCAGTGCAATGGCATGTAATAGCACACGCGAAGGTAGCTGTGCAAACAGATGCTTGGGGATTATGAGCTTTCTCATATTTTTGCTGTTATTTGGACAACATTTAACCTGATATCTGTCCTGTCTGCATTAAATGATTTTCTGTTCACTAAAATGAGAGTACATTCTGGTACATAATTAGCTGTAATTATCTGTTTAAGCAGATTTTTAATCAGTAGATCTAGAGGCAGAAGCAGGACAGGGACCTGGCTGTATTTCACTGCTGTAGTTGCCTTTTTAGAGCGCTCCCACTGAGAGCTGTGGTCATCACTGCCACAGCTGGTCGCCCAATTACCTTTCCTTTTCTCTATAATTGTTTTTTTTGTAATGGAGTGAATAGCTGAGAATAAAAGTGAAAGTACCATCATTTTGAGTCTTTCTTTATGTTTTTTTTTTTTGTTGTCACATTATGTTATGTCTCCTGCACCTTTCTGTCTGTCTCTCCGTCTGATTATACATGCTGTCCTGGTCCCATTAATCCACTAGTGAGGTCTCCGGGGGCATGGTTTCCCTAATAAACCACTCTCTGTATTTGTCTAATTTCTACTTATTAATGTGGTTGCGTATGGTGCAGAACCACCAGGTCTGGAGTATTAGGGGGCTCTAATTTGCCCTGCAGAGACATTGCTGTATGAGGATAGGGGAAGAGAGAAAGGCGTTATCATTAATGTTTCATAATTTAATCATGCACCCTGCTTTTGTTTGCCTATAGGGGGATATGGGTTATGTGTGTGTCCTTGTTTGCATGGATGTAATTTTACACACACATATATACACACACACACACACACACACACACACACACACACACACACAGACCCACTAAAAGCCAGTGAGACAAAAGATGAATTGAAGTGTTTGTGCAATTGCAGATCTTGATTGTTTATCATATTTTTAAGAGGGATGAAGTCACCTCCATCTGCCCTGAGTGACACTGACTCAATGTTGGTGGACTATCCATCACCTCGCTGTGGCGGCCTGGTCAATGGGGGTCGCTTCCGAGCAGCTACCTGTTAACACAGCTAATGGAGGTCCATATTTGCATAAGCCTGAGCAAAGAGGGGACTGGAGCTGGATAGCAGACAAGCTGGGCGGGGCCTTTCTCATCGCACAAATGAGACCATTCATCACAGCTTTGTTTGCCTGTATGCACCTTTTCATGAACAATTAATGTGCTGCAGACATTTTAGTGCTTTTCTGCTCTACCTTTATCTTACCTTCTCTCCCTCTTTGTCTCACTTTCGGGTACTGTCACTGCAGCACTAACCCCTCCCGCTGATTGTAACTTGAAGTCCATTTATTCATTTTGTCTTTCCAGACTGAGGCTGGTATTGGTTTCCTTTGACAGCCAAGGGGCTTCAGTGCATAAAGCCTCTTCATTGTCCCTCTGTGTCTTACCTGTTTTAATGTTAACTGGCTTCTGCGTCTCGCTAGTGATGCGCTCCAGGCATTTTCTGATACCTCAGACAACATAGCAATCTACGTGTTATGCTGCCAAGATTCAAGCGCAGGATTAAGTTTCTACACTCTGCTGAGCAAGGTCGATGATAATGATAATTCATACGACAGACATCAGCAACATTTTGATGCTGCACGTGGTTTTGAGGCCTCCGAACATTGTTATTGTCCTTATTTCGGTGGAATCTTGTGTTACTTAATTAGTCCACATTTTTTATGTGTGATCAATATATATTGTTGGATATTTACCTAAGCAATTTGGTTTAAGTGCCTGGTTGCCTGAGAGGTTATAAAGACCGACGCCCACCTGGGAATAGATGCCAATATACCCCGGACAAGAGTTGTCAGCATAAATCAGCTGCCACTTACCATTAACAAAACACATCCATTAGAACGTTTCAGTTTTTTTGTTCAAGCTGACTACTTAATGTTGTCTATTGGTTTTCACACTGGGGAACTATTTGTCTCAGCTTCGTCAAATATTAAAGCACAGACATGAGTTATTTCTGTGTACATGCCGGCCATGTTTTGTTCAATGCCTCGGCTAACAGCATCGTAAAGCAAAAAGTATGAATAATAAATGATAACAGTGATAGACGATGGTTTTGCTTTGGACTCTTCATCTCTCAGTGATTACATTTACACGCATGGTGTAACCTGACTATTGGCTGTATTTCAAGAAGCAGCAGTAGTGATATTAATCTGTTTATCAACGCTCTCAGTACCTATGATTAAGCATCGTTGTTGACTTCTTACCTGCATATAAAACTGTGCAACATGTAAACAGAGCTGAAGACAGCTTTGGCTTCTAGGAAGACATATTTGTATTAGCCAACGTAAGTATTATGTTGGTATAGTGATACAGGCACTAATGTTGAAACAGTAAAAATGATACCCAGACTGACATTTCAGCAGGATCTCTCAAGATCAGACAGTGGTTTTACTTAAACCACTTTGAACTGAACTGACATTTACATCCATCTTTCTTGATTGGGACGGAAACATGATTCTTTTTGGATGTAAAGGCGCACCGTTTTTCATGCCTCAAAGCTCAGTGTGAATCTTTCTAAACGTGAAAGATCAGACCTGTATTATGTTGTTTGATATGGTGGGATTAGTGGGCGTGTCAGTAATCCATGGTGAAACCACTGGAGTCAAATACAGGCTTTAAATTCCATTTGGATAGATTTCAGGTACAGTGGTGACCATTAACATCTGGTTTCACTGAACAAATCAGATGTAAAAAAAAAAATGTTTCATGAATCCAATACAGTTGTAGCTGCAACACACTAATTACAGTTGAATACTTGGCATAAATCATACAGTTGTTATGATTTGGCTGTGGATTTTCTCTACACTACACGGCGAAGCAGCAGTTACTGTCGTTTTCTACTCAGGGTGGCAGGACCCCCCTCCACAACCTCTCTGAGGCAGAGTGATAAAACATGCATTCAGAGACCTTGGGAATTCACACACATCTGTGCCTTTTCTTTTGCACACACTGTTAAACACAATGTTTGCAGATAGAGATCTCGGGATGAAACATTAACAAACAACTGACACCCAGAGCTAGATCTCACTGTTTGAATTTCAACACAAGGAGCATTAAGTTATATTGATATTAAGACTCCATTTTTGCCATCTGGGCTGAAATACCAAGACAGATATCGAGAGATTCATTTGGCTGTTGCTGTTTCTCTCGGCCGTGATAGAAACCGGAATGTTTCTTTAGGCGTTGCAGTGGAGATGGTAATAAAGATATATTAAAAATCATAGAGTTGTTGTAAGACGGCAATTGATTTAAATGTCAGGGTGTATCTTGCCCCTCCCCCTGCTCTGCTTTATTGGATATTGTCACTGGGATTGTGAGCAGTGAGGGTTCCTAGGAGACTCAGTCAAGCTTGGAGATTCTTACAGGGGGCTGGTGTGTAAGGGACTGGGGGAGGGAGGGAGACATGGTGGTAACATCAATAATTCACAACAGTATTGCTAGGGAAACAGGATGTGAAGGTATAGGGGGGTAAGACCAATACGAATAACACATCTTCTCCAAGCACCGTGCAAATGAAGCAGACCCGAGCCCCGCCATTTATTTTCATAGCATTTCACAGCGATATAAATGTATTGAGGCCATAAAAATGCTTAATGATCGCATTGATTTGAAAGAAGCTGTTTTTTTTTTTTTCTTTCAGCCTGTGTCCCACAAGCAGAGGGTTTAATTTACTGGTGTGTTGAGGCTTCTGGTTTTATAAACTCGAGAGAGGAAGAGAAAGGTATAGCGAGCCCAAAAGAGCATGGGGCTACTTCCCAGGCCTGCTTATTAAATTTCCAATCATAGCCCGTGGTGCAATGGCATTACCACCATAAAACACCTCTCTGCTATGAAGCCGTCTGGGCAGAAATTGCTTTTGCCTGGTGGAAACTTGAGTGTTTCCTTAACATTGATTTGTGTTGAGATGGGATGGAGGGAAATAGAGTTTAGCCTATCATTAAAACAGAAACACAGAGGAATTCCTATGAACTGCACACATTAGCTGCAGCTTTTGTAGCCTCTACCACAGGTGCCGAGTGGGCTTTATGAAGCATTCCCTCTTGTGTCTTTGGCTGCTCATTTTCGCTGCTCGGGAGCTGGTCCCTGTTATGGATATAGGCTTAATCCATTATTGCGCTGATTTCCAGTGTGATTTCTGTCACACCCTTCCCCAGACTTGGGTCAATTACAAAGCAGGCAGTAAATGCATCAGTTATTCACGGGGAGATCCTGATCAGATGAAAAGTAATAAGTCAGATGATTACCTTTTTTGATAAGCAGTGGGTCAGATTATGATTTGGAGCTATGTTGTGATGAAGAAAGCGAGATGTAGTTTTAATTTCATAGACTAACGTTATACTGCCTTTATCATACAGCTCACTGTACTGGTGTCTGGCTGCTTTTTTTTTGCCATCTCCCCACTCCCCAGTGACTCTCTCCCTCCCTCTTGCCCCTCCACAATTTTCTCATTAGTGATTAGAGCAGAGTTTCCATTTCCAGGCTATTGACTGTGCTGTTGGAAGCTGAGAGCCCATTACATACGTTGCTCCCACTAATTGTTTCCAGTCATAATGAAGTTCCTCACAGTAGAGGAATGGTAGTTAAGGCACATTAGGTCATAGGCACGTACAATGCATTACTGTGAATACAACCTGTCTGCTGTTCCTTCACAGTCACTTCATGATTGTGTATTAATTCAGTGTTGTTAAGTGGTTTTTGTTACCATTAATGAGAGTAATCATTGCACATACCTCCTGTGAGCAAAGTAGGATCTGATTCGTTTTCTCTGTTCTTATGTATTTATTTTGAGGGCAGACAGAAAGTGAGTCTGCAGCCGACAGTGAGGTATGTAGTGTCAGTGCAGGTTGCCGGTGGAGCACAGGCTATGGGAGTCGAGGATTAGATTAGAGCTGCGCTGTGTGACAGAAGTCTCATTCCCTGCCCATTCTATTAAAGAGAGTTAAAGTATTACCACTCAGTCCTGGGAGTTTGTTGCTCTGGATGGCTCTTCTCCAACCCCTCTGCAAAAACAGTATACATTTCACTAATGTCCATACAGTCCATCCATCCATTTTCAAATCGCTTGTCCTGGATACTGTTCATGTGGCAAAGGGGGCAGCGCCAGCAATTTCCTCCACTTCCTCTTGGGGGACACCCAAAAATTTGCTTGTCCTGGATCTACCCTTGGGTCTCCTCCCATGCCAGTCGTGCTGGGAACGCCTCCAAAAGGAGGCAGCCAGGAGGCAGTCTTACTTAGTGCTCACATCACCTCAACTGACTTCTCTCAATGAGAAGGGTCGGTGGCCAATTCAATGGCCCTCCCCAATCTCTGAGCTCTAATTCTGTTATGTATACTTAGACAAGGCACCCTGTGGAAATCTTGTCTCGTTTTTCTCTGTGATCTCATTCTGTCAGTCACTACCCAAAGCTAGTAGCTATTGCCGAGTGTTGGAACAAACCGGACTGGTAAACATCAAATGTTCATTTTCATTTCATTTGATGCAACATTGTCATATTTTGTGCACGATAGCTCGAATACCCTCAACATTGGAGAGTAGTCCTGGCTGCCAACTTTGAAATGAAAAATGAAGCAGGCTCTTTAGAATGAGACATTGTGTTAGTCGCCCTCAGGAATTATATCAAGAAAACTGTGCTCACGACTGTAAAAATCCATCCAAATTTGATGAGGTGGCCTTTGTGAGTGGAAGTGTGGGTTAAATTTTAAGCCAAAATTACACTTTGCCAAATACACTGGATAAGTGCAACCCTAGCTGTGCCACTTCCCCTAAAGGTGCAGGCCAATAAAAAATGACCTTGCTTTTGACACATGTGCCGGGAATCAGTCTGCGTTATGCCAGCATGGAAATAGAGCACACTGACTCCATAATATGAAGTTATGTCTTTAAAACGCTTTTCTCAGTTCATTTCTTGATCTGCACGTAAAGTTCACATATATGCAGATACGTGTGCACATTATTCCTACATTAAACCCTCTGACTTTCTGTATATTCAGTCGTGCACAAGGACATCATGTTCAGCCAGTTAGATCACAAGCTTCAATGTTGTCCAAACACCGAGTCACAGCATGCCAGGATGACAGGCAGTGTGAAATGGAGAGTAATGACACCAGTACAAAGAAGAGGTCTGGTTGAGATGACCCTTAAACATGGCACAACACACTCGACTCCAGTCAAGTGTTTAAAAAAAGCTTTTTCTGCTCCATCTCGGCCTGCTGTGGAACGACCCCTGCCTACCACACACACACACACACACACACACACACACACACACACACACACACACACACACAGCTCACTCTCTTACCTGTCTCTTCAATATACTACTGTGGCCATGTCACATCTCTCCTCTGCCACTGCACCGCTGAGCAAGACATGAAATATCAATAGATAGATAAATACTTTATTTATCCCCTAGGGGCAATTCATGTGTCCATTTGCTCATTGTTGATAATAATAATAATAATAATAATAATAATGATGATGATGATGATGATGATGATGATAATAATAAAAACTGTTATAATAGATAAACAATAATAATTAGATTAGTCCACTAGTCCACTCTCCTGAACCTCTCTGTTCTGCAGTGCGGTGATATGAGATGTTTGCTGCAGCTGTAGCTGCTTCTCTGTCCTGCCAGAATGTTGTGGAGAGGATGGTTGGTATTGTCCAAGATGGCCTCCATCTTACATTGCATGCATCTCTCCACAGCGGACCTGAGTGAGTCCAGACTCCTGCCAAACACAGACCCAGCCTTTTTGACCAGCTTGTCCAGTCTCTTTGTGTTCATGTCTGACATGCTGCTGTCCCATCAGACTGCAGCATAAAAGAGCACACTGTCCACCACTGACTGATAAAACATGTGCAGCATTTCACTGCAGACATCAAAGGACCTGAGCCTCCTGAGGAAGAAGAGCCGGCTCTGCCCCTTCAGGCAGATGGCATCCTTGTTCAGGGACCAGTCCAGTTTACTGTCCAGGTGCACACCTAGGTATTTATAAGTGTGCACCACCTCAATGTCCTTCCCTCGACTGTTGACTGGCTGAAGGGTGGGCGTAGACCTCCGAAAATCGATGACCATCTCCTTAGTCTTGGAGGTGTTCAGAAGGAGGCAGTTCTTGTCTCTCCATTCACTGAAGGCCATCGTCAGATCCTTGTACTCCTCTAATAATAATCTTCTGATCAGCAGCATCATGCATCGTATTATTGCATATGGACCTCTTAATTTTCCTAGTACAGACAGTATAACTCAGAGAATAGCATGCCATTACAAAGCATGGCTTGGCTCCAGGGTGGAAGCAGGCGAGCAGCTGAGAGTCTGCTGAGAAGAATCAGTGCTTCAGTGATCCTCTAGAGTGATTAAATACAGTATTTTGTCTTGGAAATGGTCACCGTCTTATTCTTATTCATCTTGCTCTGTCCCTTTTTTTTCCCTACGCCTCTTTCTTTCAAATGCAGCCTATACCATTTCTGTAGAACGATGAACTGGTCTTAGCACCTCAGCAAAAGTAAATAACCAAGCCTATGAATTATTGATGGAGTGCAGGACCTTTTTTTCAGGAAACCCATCTTGATTCCCTTACTTAAAGCACTCGTTTGCAGGGCTGCTTCCTTACTGTGTGTGTGTGTGTGTGTGTGTGTGTGTGTGTGTGTGTGTGTGTGTGTGTGTGTGTGTGTGTGTGTGTGTGTGTGTGTGTGTGTGTGTGTGTGTGTGTGAACTTGGAGCGCTCATCTGCAGTTTACTTGGTTCTTGCCATTCTGACTGATGCAGATGTAGAGTCTCTGTAGTGGGTTGCATTTCATTTTAAACTACTCTTGGGTCTAGTTAGGCAGCACACGTACGGATGCAGGCACACACCAGACTTCAACTTAAAGCTACACTGTGGAGTTTTTGACCACTGGTAGCACTAAGGAGCAATGTTTTATGTATGGATCACTGTATGGTTTGTTTGCTCTTGCACAAGCAGGAGCATGTGATCAGTGTTGTGCATGAACGTTTTCAATGAACGCCGTTCATATTTTTTGTGGACGCTGAACTGAACTGAATTAGTTTACAAATGAGGAACGTCGCTCTTTATGACGGTTTTACAGCACGCTGCAGGACGTCTCCATAGACACAGCCCAGCATGGCTGGTGCTAGCGGTACAGACGGTACAGACATACTGAAGTTACTGCTGCTGAAGCCAGTTTGTTTGAGCATTTGAAGCAGTTTTATGAGCAGACAAGTGAAGACTCAGACGGATTATATTTATATACGGATTTTAAATGTAACTCATGTCTGTGATTCTTCAGTGGTGTACAATACTTCATTTAGTTTGGGAGTGGCAATGATTGGGGCTGGTGATGGAAAGGTAGAAGGAGGTTCTGTTGAAAAGAATAGTGGCCTATTTATAAAAAAAACAAAAACGGAACAAATGAACATGAACTAGTTCATTTTCATCTGTATGAACTGAACTTTGAGCTAGTTCTTTTTAAGTGTGAACTGCCACAACGCTGCATGTGATACACATTCTCGTTTCGCACTATTCCACTTGACTACGGGCAGTGTGCCAGCAAAGGCAGGGAAAAAGAAGATGGCTAGCAAGTAAAGATTGATGTAAACAATGTAGGTGTCAGACTTTAAAAAAAATAATCAGCTTTGCAGTTGGTGTGGGAAGAAGGAAATGTTTATTAGACCCCAAGAATACACACAGTGTGTTTTGGTGAGTAACACTGAATGTAAACAGAAACTTTATTTACTGGAAAATCACACAGGCAAACTTAGGTCACAAAAATGAGGAGTTGAGACTTGACTTGGACCTGATTTCACCACAGAAAACGGAAAAAAAACAAAGTAATTACTGTTTTCATAGGAGAAATGATTTTGCACCAACTTTCTTTTCATAAAACACAATAAGGGGGCTTGTTGTCAACTCTATGAAACATTATTGACACAGCTTTGAAAGTAAAATGTTTAAATGCTGAATATTTGTTGTGGTTGACAGTCAGAGACTTGCAAGCGCTAGAAAGTGGCACAGTCAAATCCACTTGCACATCCTCTTAAAATAGGTGGTGCTTGAAGCTTGCTGACATAACCACCACCTGCAGTGTCGTGCAAACAGCTAACAACTCTGTGAAAAAGCACCGTGCAATTTTACTCCCATTGCAGCAATTTCCGAGGGCTGAGTTTAACAAATTAAAAAATTAAGGAGTGGTAAAAACAAACACATTGACAAAACACTACCAGAGATTCCATGTTGTGCCTTTTTTTTTTCTTAGCTCATTAATTGGCTGATTAATGGGATTCACTGATTTGGTCGGAGGTGAATCTGCATCTACTGTGTTTCTAATTATACTCAGTTAATGTACATATTTTGCATTTAAAAAAAAATTCAGACAAACACATACACAACGCGCAAAACTGCTGGAGAGCCAAACATTCTTGTCTTAAATGGGTGGTGATATTCAGCACCTGTAGTCTGGTGATTTTTGTAAGAGCTGGAGTTAAATGCTACCACTAAAAGAGAAAACCCTCACACCAACACCAACTTAACAAATGTAAGTGTTTTTGACAGGATGTTCTCGGACGTTTTGTTTACATTAGCATCTTGGTATGTGTCCTAAGCTTCTGTCCTTTCATGCTGGAAGCAGAATCAGATGCAAGGAGATGGCTACATGGTGAGAAGGATGATCAAAAAGCTGATGCAAACACGGAGTGTAATTCAGAGTCACTGAAAGAACTGTACAGTCAGAGAATAATTCTCTGCGGCTGATATCACCACGGACAATTTTGCTCACTTTATGATGCAACATGAGAACTGTTTCGGCAATAACGGTAGACTCTCCAGCATAAGTGGGGAGAAGATCATGTCATGATTTTTCTCTCGGCGCTCAGATGAACACAGTGGAGTCACTCAGTACCTGACTCATTCTCTTTTTGTGACTTAAGCAATTATTCATATTGTATCCACAGCTCACAGAGCAAATAAAGTTCTTATTTTACAAGTTCGATGTTTATTCAAACTCGCTATTTCATTGTTGGGGTGATGTCGCGGGTATTAGAGGAGAATTTAGCTGTGGAATTATCCGTAGAAAAAAAACCTGATAATGGGATTATTTGTGCATGCTGAGGTCAGCGCAGTGTCAAAAAGAATTCTTATAAATAGATGGAATAGCATTTCTCACTCTCGACATCACTGCTATTCATATTCTTAATTGAATTTCATTACTCTGCCAATAATGCATTTCACAGTAATGGATTGTGACCTCATCTGAAATTCATTATCTGCACAGTAAACTTTTTTTTTTTTTTTTTGCATACATATGAAACTCTTTTGCACCAAACAACGTGCTGTCTACCTCAGGCCCTCTCAGCGTCTTGCTCAATTTGCATTTGCCTCTTATTTGTTTCAGCCTGGGAGACTGTTGACGTGGGGTAATGCAACGCACATGGAGGCAGCCTGAAAGCCCCTCTCCATTCGTCTCCCATCCGTCCGTCTGTCATGTTAACGGCTTTAAATGCCGGCGCTTTGCATCTCTTTCATGGAGGCTAAAGTGTCATGTGCTGATTCCCCCCGTTGCGCTGCCGCCCTCGAGCGATGTAGCACCAGAAAGTCTACTTAATTATTTAAAATATCAATGAATTAAATAATAACTGCGCTTGGGATTTTTTATCATCCAACTTGCGATTTTGATGGGTCAGTGATGTAATGTATCGGCCTCTTTGCCCCACAGACTGTCTAGTTCCGCAGCATTTTGATCAGTCTTATTATACTGTACCACAATGATAAATTATTCAAACTTCTCCTTCTCGTCTAGTTTCAGTATATTCTACTCCACACACACTCTGAGCACCTCATCTATCACAAACTTGCCCATTGTTTTTTTTTCTTTTTCTTTTGCTTCCTGTAACTGGATGGAGGGACCTCAGTGTGTTTGCTACTGGCTCCAGACTCAACCTTTTCCACTCTCTTTCACTTGCTCATTTCATACACATTCTCACCTTCCTCCCCCTTTTCCACTTATTGTTCAGCCTGTGAATGACTTGGCTACCTTACCCAGCGTCCTGTGACTTTACCAGCTGGTTTTAAAAATAAACAGGGTAGTGGTTTCTGTGTTGGCAGGGCCGCTCTGATCTGATGGGTCGTAGGTGGCGTAGTGCTGCCTGCTGCTCCAGATGCTCCAAATTACGCCATCCACACTGCAGCCCCCTCGCACCCCCAGACTGCTCGCAGCTGCCACTGAAAGGCTGGGATTTCATAGACGCTCAGTCGGCGTTTCTTCACGGGCACCGTGCACAAAATTATACCACAGTTACTGCAGTTTCAGCACACCAGGATCCTGCTCAGCGCTCCTCTTTTTAAGACTGTTCTTGACACGTTTGAATAAGATAATGAATGAAGCAAATGCTGGAGCACAGATGGGGTTTTTAATGTTTCAGTGCCTCATGAACACGGCCCAATTACTAAAACACAGATAAGATGTAAAAGATCCGTCACTTTTCTCTCTCCCTTTGACACTTGCTCACACATACAGTATAAAGTCCTAGATTCTGGTCCAGTGAGGGCTCCATTGAGGGGGTCATCTGAGCTTAGCACGCCAATTAATCCTGCCACTCATCAGGAGCTTGCTTGAGAATGCCAGTGGTTTATAGTGGAATTATGGTCTGCACTAATTAGTGGTTAGCATTGACGGTGTCAAGGAGAAATGGTGAGCTGGAGTGTTATCATGTGACAGCACGGACAGAAGCGACTGGCTGCTAATGCTGTCTTTTACACACTAATCACTCACGGGGAGTCGACTCCGTCAATATCCTCTCTGCCAATTCTATCACTTTCTTCATTCATACATATTTCTTTACAAATCTCCTCTTTCCTGTTCTCCATCCCTTCCTCCTCCACCCTTTTTCTTTTCTTGTCACCCAGCCAGCCCTCTGGCTGTGCGCCTCACAGTTGCCATGGTAATGATATAGTTTCTCATCTCTGTAATGTGATGTCTTATTAGGTTTCATTGGGGCGTGTGTCACTATTTTATTTCACGCGCCATTTGGTGAGCCTCGGTCTCCTGTTGAAAAACCTCGTGCCTGAGAGGTGAGCAGTGAATGCACTGACAGCGAAGTGTAAAAGCTCCGGTGTACGTACGTGAGGGTCCTGATGGAGAGGAAGAAGACAAGTCTGAGTGAGCGCGAGCGAGAGATATGTGGGGCAGTGTCTGCTGTAGATACATCATATTTCCTTCTTGGTTCACAGTATTAACTTGCAGCAAAGATGTATGAATTGTCATGTGAAAGGAATGCTTGTCCCCGAGTAGCTCTGTCTCTCTCTCTCTCTCTCTCTCTCTGTTCTGTGAGGCTGACACACCAGGGAGGGGTTTCAGCTGCTACCCAGCAGGAGGCACTGTGTGTGTGCTTTCAACCATCCACTGAGGAGGCACTTTATTTGCAATACAGTGCCTACTATATCTCCATCTATTTTGAGAGGGTTTTGTAGCCGGATTACTTGATGTGGTCCATTGATAATGGTGATCCAGTGGTAAAACTAGTGCAGCTGCTGTCACTGCTGTAGACAGACTGCTTTTATTTTCCTCTTCAATCACTCCTGTAGATATGCAGTATTTGTGCTATAGCTTGATAATGGAGGTCTGTGTGTTTGTTGAGAGCATGTCTTTTTGAGTTGTCAGTCTGCCTTGTATTTTTCTCCTCTGTGTGTGTGCAATTACAACCGGTGCTTTGAATGCCTTTGAAAAAAACAAAAAACGGTGGGAAGCAGGCTGCAGTCAATAACTGATCAATATTAGCCCAGATGCCACTGTCAAACACATCAATAGAGTTTCTCCAACGGTGGTTTTTATCCTCCTCTGTGAATAAAATGCCTTATGTCAGCCCACAGGGCTTTTAAAAAATTACCCTTCTTGCTTCATCTGTCCTCTCGTTGCCGATGTGGATTTCCATAGGCGCCTTCTGTTGAGAAGTGACAGCCAGGACTGTGCGATTGTGGCTATTGAACTGGCTATTGGGGTGGTAATTGCACATCGCTACTTCTCTTAATTTGCACAGGATTGCAGCAGCTGAATGAAGCTGTTCTGTTTCTCAATATTTCCAATTTGAAAGTACTCCACATTTCAGGGGGTGGGGGTGGGGTGAGTGTTTAAATGATTCTCAGCAGCCCAGATGACGTTTGTTTTATACTTGAAAACTGCCTATTTTCTGGTGGAGCTGCTGAAGCTGGCATCCCATTATACTGTTATTGTTGCAGGACCAGAACATTTTGAATGGAAAAATTAGACCACGTATAAAGAGCCATTTAATTAAGTGTGCAGAATAACAATCAAGGCAGCGTATCATATCTCTCTCACTGGAATCTTTTCCAATCTCATGCATCTCTGTTTGATTGGCCCCTTGACTGTTCAGTAAGACAAATATTTGACTGAACTTGTAAATGATGCTATGAAAAGTATAACCACAAGTATGTTTTTTACCTTTTGAACTTTGTGCAGTGGCCTAACAACAACATAAGGTTTAATTTACACAATCTCCACCCACCAAACTGTGCTGAAGTACAGCTTTGAAGTTCCCTTGTAGTCCCTCTTAATAATGCTCTCAGAAACCTTCTTTTGGAGGAGGAGGCAGGTGACATAAAATATCAAATACCATCCTCCTGTATGTGTTAATGATGAGACTCAAGCACCGAAGTACCGTGTGTACAGTTAAGCATTTGGGCCTGTGTACGTAGAGCTTTGGTTAAACCTGGGCTAAATAGATGAGGCTTGGTTCGGGTGTGCTCTCTTGGGGTGCACTTGTTTTTTTGATGTATCCTAGTCGGGCTCACAGAGGAGGGATGGTGTGCTTTGGATGGCATCTGTTGTCTTTCCGTCTCCTCTGGGCTCCATGCCAGGCATGTGTTTGTCAGATGGCAGTGCTGGTAAGATGGAGGTTTCTAATATATCTTGACACATTTGCTCTGCGCTCTCCTTGACTGGGTCATTTGTAGTATTGTGAGACCTTGGCACGTTATAATATATATCTACGTTCATCACAACTCAAATTAACACGCTGCTTTCTGAGGACGGATGTACTGTAGCAGTCTTACACCAGGAGCACGGGCTCTTTGAAGAATTTAATAAGCATTTCACCCACAGTCGACCTGAACTTTGCTACCTTGGGTTAATATGGTGTCCTTGAAAATATGTTTTGTATCATTTTTCTTTTTACAAAACAAAATTAACAAATGAATTTGCTTTCTGGAAAAATGTTTGCAATTATTCGACATTGACTATGGACAAAGAGATGTTTAATCTTACTGAGAAATTTAATCGCACAGTGTTGGTTATTACGTAACCTGGGACATGTCATGTGGGGGAAAAAAAATAGTGTGTGCACAATTGAATAATTCCTGCTCTCAGTTTAATACTTTGTGCACATAAATTACTAATTTGTGCTCTTAGTTTTTTATCGTATATATTTCGCATTCTCATGTCTCATTGACAAACATTAAAGACTCACAAGGAGGCAGATGTTGATGTAGGTGACCACGTGAATGTAAAGTAAGAACATTTTAAATTGATAAGGGTAAAAAAAACAAAAAAAACAAAAAAACAGAGGTATTATTGTGAAGGTATAGTGCTGCAATGTAACTGTCATGCACAGTTGTATGTAAAGGTTTGGGAACCACGGGGAAAATTACGTATTTTGTTGATTTTTGAACTGAGAAGAGTAAAGAAAGCCCCTGCAGCAAACAGACAAGATATCACAGCTTGCAAACACTTTTGTGGCAGCTAGGAGTCTTTCTATTCTCGATCAAGGAGTTTTCAGCCACCCTTCCTGAACATCACTTCGAGGTCTGAGTTATTTTAAGGCTGTCTTGCATATAGCATGTTTAAGATCCACAGATTTTCAGTGATCTTCAGGGGAGGGGACTGAGGGCAGTTCCAAAGCTTTCAAGTAGCTTTGGATCTTTGTCCTGTTGTAGAAGCCAGCCTCTTTTCACTTCTGCTTTCCTGGCTGACTGCAAGACATTTCAGCATCCAGAATTTGTTGATTTTTAGTGAAAGCCATTCTTCCCTCCATCTGTGCAATGTTTCCTGTACCACTGTTTGCCACACCCGAAAGCATAACATTTCCACCCCCATGCAAGGTGTTCTTTTCATCAAATGCTGCTCCTTTTCTCTCCAAATACAACTGTGTTGCTTATGATCAAAGATCTCATTTTTAACTGCATCTGTCCACAACACGTTTTTCCTAAATGACTCTGGCTTTTTCAGATCTTGCTTTGCAGACTTCAGATGTTGACTTTGGAGATGAGGTTGAAGGTGCGACTGATGACTCTTTTTCTGTCGACCCCTTTTTGAGCATCAATGCTTCAGTAGTGGAACAGTACACCATGACTGTGTCAGCTAAACCTTCCTGCCACTCCTTTGCAGTGATAAGAGATGTACAACTGATGTACAGTCTTATCTAAAAGTTTTCTTGGTCTTCCAGATCTTGTCTTGACTTCGACAGTTCCCCTTATCTGCCATTTCTTCATGACATTTTGGACAGAGAAAACTTTCAAAAAGTGCTTTGATATCTTTGATAACCCTCCTTTTGTAGAAATCAGTCTCTTTCATTTTCTGACCCACAGTCAGTTGCTCAGAGGGAGACCATGGTTGTTGAGTTTAACCACAGGGGTTGAAGAGTAAGGGGAATTTATCAAACTCTGGAAATGTGATCAGTGGAAAATTGGTAATGGCAATTCTTGACCTGCCTGACAAGTCCTAACGAGTCAGTTATGGTCTGTTAAACTAGAGTGATTATAACGTCTCTAAAAATAATCATATGTTATTTTCTCATTTCAAAGAAAATAGGGGTTATAGTAAGTACATATTAGAGAGCTTTTGAAAAATGTGCTTAATATTTCAAAAATGAATTCAGCCTAATTTTAGACCTATTTCCTTCTTATATTCCATTTTCTCCACTTATAACTCCGATATCATCCCTCTCACTCACTGAGTCCAATCGCAGTTATTTACTGAGTAGCATCATGTGACCAGTAGCATAATAGCCTAAAAAGCTGCAGCGGTTAGAATAGAAACGCTCCGTCAAAATTGAATAATTCTCAATAGCTTATAGGTTATAGATCAAGGTCCAGATAGGAGAGCGTCTGCATCCAGATTCGCCATCCGCCTATCTGTGTGTTTGCTGTGGGGGTTGTATTAACTTCTTTTCAGTTCAAAAAGCAACAAAATATATAATTTGCTCAGGGGTACCCATACCTTTGCATGCAACTGTATGTAGCAGGCTTCACTATTTTATCTGTAAAACTTACAATAGGTAAGTCAGTTGATCATCAAATACATTCATCTAACGTGTCACAATACAGCATCATCCAGTATCATCAGTTCAGGCTCGCTCAGAGAGAGAGAGAGAGAGAGAGAGGGAGAGGGAGAGAGAAGGAGGGAGGAAGGGAGAGAGAGAGAGAAAGAGAGAGTTAATTACCCTGTGTAAAATGTGAAATTTGAAGGTGTCCACTCTTCAGCTCTCTTCACTGCTTGGGAGAAGCAGATTTAGGTCAGGGAGATTTGGGGGTGGCAGAGCAGCTGGAGAGCTTGTTCTGGACTGTCAAAGCTGCCCTGTATACCATCTGGATGGGCTGATAGTGCTGCAAAGCCAGTTATCCTCTTTAGAGAACTGTGTGGATCTGCATAGCAAGAAGCCTCCAATGCAACTCCACCACTGGAGCATCCAAATCAAACTTTAGGTGATGACATTACTGCTCCCCTCCACATTATGGGACACATGCATGTATCCACCTTCACCTGCGTGCACACTAACACACCGCACAGAGACACAAATGTAACCTGGCAGAACGGTCTCCAGGTGTCCAACAGTCAGGATTCTGGGAATGTATTAACCATTCACTCTAAACTCCGGAAAGCATTTTCTACTTTAATCAGCTAAGAGCAGTCTCACAGATTCCTTCCTCACCTTCAGCCCTCCACATCAACACAGTCCTGCCAAGGATGTCCAGACTGTTCCCGCAGAATCATCCAAGCAGTCACAACTTTCATGCTCAGGAGCAGCCCTTTATGCCTCAGTAACAGCTAATCGGTGCAGACTAATGAAGACTGAACGCATAACACTGAAAGCTTTTCCAGCCAGGGTTCTCTTGTCAGATTTGAAAGGTGTACTGCAAGTTTGCATCCTTAGACATCACCGTGTGACACACAGTTTGAGTGTTGGTGTGAAAGCATCGGCTTCTTCCCCCCTCTGCCTCTATGCAACTCACATTCCTCTCTGGTTCAGAGGGTTTCTGATAAAGCCAGCTGAACAGAAATGCCTGAATAGTGAATACAGCTGATGAGAAAATCCCCTTTTTTATCCCTAAATCCACTTCTTGTTGAGATGCCATTTACTGTAGTAATCGCTTCTCAAGCACCACTTCTGCTCAGCCCGTTGTGGAGCACTCTTCCTAAGTGGAAGGTGAAAATGAACATCGCACCTTTCAATTAAAGGTGTGATGCCTGTCGTCATACCTTTGATTTTATCCCTAAGTGTTAATACCTTTTGTGTCAATGTTAATGAGCACGTAATCCACTTTTAATGGCGTCTACTTGCCTGTGTGTTTTTTTGTTAGACAGTGTGGGTTGTAAAGCCCAGATAGTGATTTCCACTCTAGGCAGTGTAATTGATGAAAGTCGCTCAAATCCCGATGCTAAACTAAAGTTTCCCATGTATAATCAGATCTAGTCTGTAACCTAGGGAGGTAGATTTTCTGATCATTACAAAAACACATGCTTGAATTTTACAGATTATCTCTCCATGATAACTCTATGTGTTTTTGCGACTGTGTTCTCAGTATATATAACACGCATGTAGCTCGCAAAGTATGCTGTTATAGTTGTTTACTCTTGTGCATTACATCACTTTGCTTATCTCCACACGGACCACACACTGTGTGCAGTGAGCGTGATGAAAGACAATGGGTGATTGATGCACACAGAGCATCTACACATCTGTTGTTTCTCCTCAGGGGGAGTTTTGAGGGATGCCCAGCCCCTTTGAGAGGTGCCGGGGTGTGGGAAGCTGCAGTTGGGACACGGCTTGGAAACTCTGCAACTCTCAAACTCAGCTTTCACCAGCATTACATCATCCCCTTGGCCTTTTTTCTTCAGCCGCATCAAACAGTCCTGAGGCGAGGCCTGTTTACAGGGACGGGCTGTAGATTGGGCTCCACCGGGCTTATGGCTACCCTGAGACCTGGTTCGCTTGTATTCATGTTTTCTGGCACCTGTGAACTCAAAGTCTGACCCGAAGTGGATGTGATGAATAAAGTTTAAAAGATGTTCAGCTCAGAATTATTATTTGTGAAGATTATGAACATATTTACATTGACAACAGCGCTGCATGAAAAAATTGTTGCATCCTTATTCATTTCAGTGACGGCGCTGTGTTGGTAGAGTGAGAGTCACGACACGGAGGGCTCTGGCAAACAAACATGATTGAAACTGGCTCAAGTCTTGCTGCAGTGCAATGCAGTGTCATCCTGCTATGGTCTGAGTTGTCCAATCAAATGAGGACATATTCCACATCACTTCAAAGTGTGAATGGTGTAATTACGCATGTTGCTGTACGATTCTTCACAATATTATCACCTGCTGTGTATCTGATAAGGATTCATCGCACCGAAACCTTCATCAATGCCCACACTAAAGGCTTCATTAGGGCATCAAGCAAAAAGTTTCTAGGATTGTCTAATAGCCCCTCCCCTTCCCACTGACCTGTTCAGTGTCAGGAATACAAGGTGCTGAATAGGCCTGGGCGATAAAACAATCGTGATATGTGCCGGTGATAGACACTTCATCAATAGCAATAAGAAAATGATATGATAGAAAACCTGATTGTTCCACGGTTGCGTGAACAAATGCCTGGCTCTCTCCCTCCCCGGCTCACAAACACAGCCTATCATATCTCTTGAAAAAGGAAACAGCCAATCGTTTAACAGGTGTGTTGTTCGGTTGCACCGTCAACAACGGAAGCGTGGAGGGAGAGAATTAGTGCAGCCGATGAAGAGGGTCAGAAAATAGTTACCAAAAAGCACCAGGTCACCTCAACAGTGTGGCAGGTTTCTGGTTTCTTTCAGTCCAACCGAAATCAGAACAGTGTTGTGTGTAAACCCCTTCCCTACCAGAGGCAGGTATACAACAAATGTATCACCCCTGTTACACCTTGGATTACGCAACATGTCGCCAGTCATGACCAACATCTGCTTTAAATCAGGAAACAACCCACAGGCAGTCTGCAATAGAGAGGTATGAGCAACAACACTGAATGTATAGTATATGGCGATATATACTGTATATAATGATTTGGCCATATTGTCCAGCCCTGGTGCTGCATCTGTGACTTTGACAACCAGGTGCATCACACTGAACGCCTTGAAGAAGAAACCCATTCTCCCCACTTGTATGATTCCTTACAGTGAGAATAGAAAGAAGAGAAAAGACAGTTCAGGGTGGCAGTGTAATGAAGAGGCTATGATTGCAGGCTTCTTGCCCCGCCTTCGAGTGTGGCTATCACTACAGGTATAACCTCCTTTGCCTTTAAATGTGGGGCGGGCGACACGTCTGAGGACATACTGTTTCTGAGTATACCCAACCCTCTTGTGTTTCTTTAACACAGCGCTTTTTTTTTTTTTTTCTTCTCATTCTGACCGCCCGCTAAGATGTTAATGGCCACCGTTCAACTCTCACACCTTGAGCAGCACTTGATCCTGATTCAACTCCATGTCCGATGAGGTGATTCATTTCAGCTAATGATAAATCCAGCAAATAGGCCATTGTCACATTAAGCACCACTGCAGGCATCTTATCAATGCGTAGCCTTTAGTTATGAGTCGCCAGAAATTTTTATTAAGTGTTCTGACAAAGGGGCCTGACATAGTTATGAAATGAAATACGGCTGATTTGACTCACTGTTTTTCTGATGCGTCTCAGTCGGCTGGTGATGGAGATGTTGTGATGTGATGAATGCCAAATGGAGTCCAATGAAGTGATGAGTCACAGAGGAGTGTGTCAGCAGCGAGCCCCAGTGAAGGCTGCATTTGTATCTGGCCAGGCTTGATACTGGGGTGGGGTGTGTGTGTGTGTGTGTGTGTATGCGGGGGGTATGCGGCGCAGGGTGCGGGTGGTGATGGATGAGGGCCGAGCGAGAGAAGGACGAGGCATGAAATAGAATGAGGATGAAGGACAGAGAAGTCCTGGCCGGCCCGGGGAGGGGGAAGGAGGCTGTGAGACAGAGATGGAGAGACTGAGAGTCAAGAAAGAATGAGGGTCAGAGAGAGACTAACCTACTCTCAAAATTGCTGATGTTTGCTCCTCTGCGCTGCACCGTGGCCTCACACTTAAATTTGCATTTACTCAGACAATATCAGGTAAGTATTGTATCTCAGCTGTCAGACCTGTGAAGGTCAACATGTCAATGAAGAAGACACCGAAAAGGCAAAAACCTCTGCTGACACTATGAATAACTTTTCTCTTTCTTTCTTTTTTTACTATAACCACATTCCCTGAAGATTTGGAAGCATATTTCTATCTCTGGTATTTTATTCACAATGACTAAAAACATTATTCTAATGATGAAAATCCCAGGGCCAGACTACCACCAAACATGAATCAATCTGGCCACAAATTTTTGTTTAAATTCACTGATGATTTGAGACATCCTGCTATCTAACAAGAGTGAAAGTCTTATTATTTTTTTTAGTTTGTAAGACTGGTAAATTAGATGGGTAGATATGTTTAACAGTATTTTCTTTTGAGGTTTTTATTCTCCATAGCACAGAAATACCAGAGGAAAAGCAGCATATGCTATTTAAAAAGCCGGAAAGTGCTGTTTTGTGTGTAGTACTAAACAGCACCAAATAATGTCTATCTGCGTGCCTCATGCTCTCCAACATGCACAAATGAGCAGAAGAACTGGTTTTCAAGATGAAGAGAATGATATCATGCTGGGATGGAACAAACTCAACGGGTGGCTCTGTGATTCAGAATTTCTTCTCCACCTTATTTCGAGGATGATCCGAGATTAAACAAAATCACATTCTTTACAGTGACATGGTAATAGGAATGTAATTACTCCACTGTTCACATTCTAGCCTGAAAAAGAAGCCTCTCCCGTGTGCTTTTTTTTTTTAAATGACCTTCGAAATGGTCATCTACACTGGAAGTCCTGCTGTGGATCTGCGAATTACTGCTGAATTGTGGGTAAATGAAGCTTTCGTTCCGGCTGTGAGCTGTCATGATCTGTTTGAGAAAAGCGGGATTGTATTCATGCGTGCACACATGCTCACATACAGTACACACACTCTCTCTTACACACATACACACCCACCCCCACACACACCCACACACACACACACACACACACACACACACACGCACTGTATATATGGGGGCAAAGACGGAAGGATTCATCAGTCACTGAGTCACGCCGAGGGTGGCAGCTTAAAGGAAGCTGTGTCCTTTCTGTCTCTTACAGTCCCTCTCTTACTCTCTCTCTCTCATCCATTAGTTTATCTGTCACTCCTCAGGAGTACATCCACTGGTCTATCTCTCTCTCTTCCTGGCCATCTTAGTGTGGCTTGACCTTCCTCGGGTCATTTTCCTGTCTTCAGCCGGCCGGCAGGGGAGAGGGCCCGGCTGTTACCAGACCAGCCAGATGGCGGGGTCTAGCCTTGGACTGGGGACTCGGACTGGGGCAAACCCGCTGGCCAAACTGGTGACTGCGGCAGCAGGCAGGAGCGCTGTGGGAAGCAGCTTCACCACCCCTGTAACTCCCCCTCATGGTCAAAAATTCTAATTATCCGTCCTTAGACAGGTGGACCGACAGTCCTGGATTCTTGCTGTAGCTTTAGTGAAGATTTGGAGTCAGTTTGTCTCGAGTGTAGTTTTTGTCCCAGCACTCTTACACGGTTTCATTCAGACTCTCAGCTGACAGGAGGCTGAGCTGGAGTGGGATGAAGATGATTTGAGTAGAAAAGTCAAGCCGATGACAAGGAGGTTTGACAGCAGGGGAGGAAACCAGTGGGGGAGAGAGGCAGCATGTGTTGAAGAGTTTGATAGGAAAGGACTGGACTGTTCCTGTCCTTGGGAGTGGAGTTAAACCCCCCCTACGACTTCTTTCCTCTGGCACATCAGCTCCTGTGACTCCACATGATGCGTATCAATAGCACAGCCCCGTTTTTATTTCTCATGAAGCATTTGCTGCACCTTGCCCGAGGACATCCTGTAAGCTACCCGTTAATGAACGATCACAAATCATAAAGTGTGCTTTACGTGGCCCTTGTTTCAAAGGAAACAGAGAGCACAGCTGTTTGACTCAGCCGCTCTCAAAACACCGGCTGCATGCAAATGAAGCAATCTTGCTGATACATTAGAGCGGGCCCCGTTATCTGAGTGGTCAGGGTGAGGGAGGACAACTAATTCTGGTGGGGTAACAACAGCACTACTTTCCTGTAACTGAGCTCTCTGTATTCCAACCCATAAGTCAGGTGTCGAGATGAAAGAGAGGCCTGCTTGTGCTACGTGGCTAATTTAAAGGATTAACACCTGTTCTACCAAGACAGATTCATCCTAATCCTGCTTTAACCCCTTTGATCTGAAGTCAGAGTGGTTTAAGGAGTGGACTGGCCTAATCCCTTCACAACAGTGACCAGAAAACTGCAGGTACCTGACGGAGCAGCCGGCTTCACGCTACAGTATTTACCGTACTCAGTATCACAACTTTGTGTTCATCTCTTTTTCCTTTGTTACTCTGCGTAGGGCTGGAGTCATTACTGAATCCTTTTGCGCAACACTCCTCCCTCTCCACTTCAAAAGGGTTAATTCACATTTGATGCTCTCTCACGGGGTTAGATTAGTAAGGGCAGGAAGAGCTGTCATTGGCATAATAAGCCTTGCGTATTAAGGTATTATAGCCTGATCATTGGAGAAAAAAAATGTTTTGTTGAAGCAAGAGCCACGGTATCTGGTCTGGCTTCGGCTCAGCCATACTTAGCTTTTATAAATCTGCATTTTAACAACCACAGCAACCAGACGATAAACTAAAGAGGATCTTAGAAGTAGTTAAATATTTGCGCAGTTATTTGCTATTAATTGTAGCCTCGTTCAAGAGATCATCAGTCATAAACTGTGGCTTTAATGCTTTAATGTGCTTATTATGATTACCAGATTGTGGCGTGCATGTGTGTGCGTGTGTGTGGGTGTGTGTTTGTGATGGCAACACATGGATACATTTGATATGAGAGAGAGGGAGAGGGGGAAAAAAAGAGACTGTGGGAGGATTTAGATAGATTTGGTGTGGTGACGATGGTGGGAAGAAAGGTAATTGAAAAAGAGAGGCATGAGTTTGGTTTTGAGGTTTTCTAAATGAGGGACTAGAGATGGGTGGGTCTGACCACAGCATGGTTATGTGTGTTTTTGTGCGTGCGTGTGTGTGTGTGTGTGTATGTGTGTGTATTTGTATTCTTGGAAGCAGATAGACACAAACACATTTGAATACATTGTCCTGCTCCACCTCTATGTTTAGCACATAGACCGAGGAGGACCACACAGGATCTCTGTCTCATACGTCGGAGTATGTGGCAACGCTGTTATTATTGATCCTGCCACAGACATCAAACCCCAGCGCCTATTTAACTGCCGGCCTGATTTAAACAATATGCTGGAGCCTGTTTCATCCATGTCCAAGACCACTGAATTATTAAACACATCTCTAAAGCAAAGGTCCCTCTCTTTGCATAATGTCTTCACACAAATCTACTGTTGAGCGACTCCAGGGGATAAACAAGCCCTTCTTCATTAGTGTAATTGGGAGAAGAAATAGAAAGAAGAGAAAATTAGGGGATGGGACTTTAAGACAATAAAAAGATTCTAATCATATGTCTTAATCATGCTGTGTGAAGAATCACTGATTAAACACTATAATGGCTCAAAAGAACGAGAGCTTTCAATAGCACTTTCAATCTGTGGCACTGAGGATGGGCTTTCGGCTGCATCAGGACACGACGAAATCATTTACACTCCAAAATTGTTGATGAATTTTTTGGATGGATGCATGGATGGTGGTGAAAAGTAGGTGAAAGCATTTTTTTTTTTTTTATATCCTTAACCTACAAAATCACAAATGAACCCCAGTTCACACACAAGGCGTGACAGTTTTATCTTGTGATTAGCACTTAATTAGGGTTGTAGGAGCCAATTATATTACCATCCCTTTATTGTGCACCATTAATACTTGTTTTTCTTACTCATTGCCAGGCTCATCCGGATATGTCGCAGTATGAAGCAAATTTAGCAAAGACAGAAATGAAATTTGTGTGCATAGAGTGGAAAAAACTAATTTGCAAGAAATTCAAAGTAGTAAGTCTGTATTGAGTTGGTGGGGGGATGGGGGGTGGGTGGGTGTGGCAGACATGGATTGGTACATGTTTCTTCTACGCCTCACAGTTTAGGATCTGAATGAAAATTGAACAAGCTTTACAAATGGCAATGAAAAATTAAATTGAAATGTTTCCTAAGGTAGTGGCTAAAAATCATGTAAAGATCATGTAAAACAGATTAGTGAAATTTTAGTGATCAACAGTTGTAGATTTATGCTTTTTTCCCCCCATGTCACTGCTACCTGCACTTTTGGTAGTAGGAGGATATAGACAGCCATGTGCTCAACCCGTCCTCTGCATTAAACGACCATACCCTCCACGATGACAAGGAGAAGCTATTCTCCGATGCCACTAACGTCAGGATGACATTGCTGTTTAAGAACTATTGTCTTAGCTTTCACCAGTATGATTAAGGCACAAAAACAATCTCGGTCAGTGTTGGGGAAAGATCAAGGTTTTGGTTAAAATTAGGGGAATTTTGTTGTCATGGTTACAATACTAACCACATGGTCAAGGTCAGAGGGAAAAAACCGCTGTCATGTGTAAAACAAACCAACAATGACTGTCAGTAGGAAACAAGAAACAAACAGCTGCTTCCTGTGTCCAACATTTTCTTGACCAATTCATCCACCTCAAACTCTCTGTGGACTCTGTCGCTCCAACAACATCTCACTGCTTGCTCCTGCGCTCCCAAAGTCATAATTATGCTGGCCATTAGGGGGCGGTGTCATTTGAAGCTAAACAAATGGCGTTTCTGGGCACCTGCTAAAATGGCACTTCTTATACGGGTAAACTCCTGTTCCATCTAGAAGACAATGCAAGTCCAGCAGCCTCCCACACAGAGAAACTGCCACCTATATTTGCTATAGTGTCAGTTCCACCGCCAGGATTGAACCCAGGTCCCTGTGTTGGAGGGTGAATGTTTTGCCCCTCGTCCTCCTCTGCCCCTCACTGCAGCCTGACTTCATGCGACTTAATGTGTTTTAGACGGTCTCTGTCTCATTTCAGGGCCACATTGCACTAAACAAAACAACCTGCCTGCAGCGATAACTGCTGAGCGTGCAACCTGCTGACCGGCCGAGGTTGAACTGAGGGCACCGCAGAAAGGCATTTGAAAAAATATGCTGTCTATTCTTTACACTTCAGAAAACACTTTTTGTCATTCAAGACCAAATCACCAGAGTCTTTGAACTGTTTATTAAAGTGCATGGTGAGTAGTGATGCCTCCAGCTGAACACTGACCCGGCTGTTTCATCTTGGTGTGAGTGAATGAGTGTTTTGCCTTCATTCTGTTCTGCCAGGAATCTACTCTCGAGATGAACCGTTCTGCTCCCTGTGGACAGGACCCGGCAAACAAACAAGATTTGGGATGGTTTTCAGGGCCTGTAACATCAGCCTTTGCTCGGGGCACGTTGGGTGGTCAGTGCATGTGACCTTCTCATAGCGGGGCTCCCTAACCCCCATCCATCCCGATTAGAGGACACTTATCAGGGACAGCAGCCAGAGTGACACAGTCCCAGCTGGGCTTCCCTGGAGAAAATGCTGTGCAGTGCGGGGAAAGATCCCCACGGTACACTGAGGTGTGTGTGTGTGCGTGCATGTGTATCTATGTATGCAATTATGTGTGTGTGTGTGTGTGTGTGTGTCTGTGTGTGGAGTTGTTCTCTGCAGATAGGACCCTGTGACTCTGAGATATGCACAGGCTCATTAATTAGAGGCTCTCATTATCCCCCCTCAGGCTCCAGACACTTAATCAACACCAAGCTCCAACTAAGACACACACATGCATGTACCTAGACACACTAAGACGTACACACGCACGCGCACACACACACACACGCCCTCATGCACGCCCATCTCACATAGTCCACAGCAGGCTAAATTCTGACAAAACATCATCCAAGAATAGAGCACTGTAAAAGAGGTGAATGAATGAATGCTGATGAGGGTTATTTGTTTTCAGTGATGTACGGGACAACAGAGAGGGTGGGTGTCATTGCTGTTTAACACTTTTATTATTATAATGTTGTTAAGCATTTCAAAACACATCCATCCATCTGGCATGTCTCGCTGTGGAAGCAATCTGTCAAACCCTGTAAATTATATTCGTATGTTATGAAATTTACATGCTGGAAATATAACAGATGAGTTTTCAAGGCCCATTCCTTTATGAATCTTGGATTTCTGCAACAGTTTTTGTTATATCTCTTCTTCATATGTGTACCATCTTCCACAGAAGCATGTGGACCTGAGACCTTTACAAGAGTGGACAGTCAGTTGACTGTTGTGCGTGATTTCTGACAGGTTCCTGCATATCACTGTGTACACATGTTTGTGTATTGTGACATCAGGCTACATATCTCTGTGCTCTTGCTGTGGAATTTATTGCCTTGAAACTCCAGGCCTTGTAATTAAAAAGGCCGCTGTTTGTTCTAACGGGGGACAGATAGCGCGCAGCGACACTCCAGTGTCGTGACTTAAGAGCGAGAGTCTGTGTGAAAATAAATTACCCTCAGACAGTCAGGAGAGCTTTTGGAGTGTTGCTCTTCTCTGGGGCTTTTTCTTTTAAAAACCCTTCTCTGACAGTTTTCATTTCTTTTCCCAAACAGCCTCTGTTACTGTCATGTGGATGATGCACTTTTTACATCATGCAGACTGATAAACAGACAAACAGATACGTGCAAGCAAATGAGCAGCTGTACATAAAACTGTATTGGCCCGCACCAGATGAGATGGTTTCACAAAGATAGATTTCAGTTAGACATTAAAATTCACTAATGACTAACTGCGTGATTCTTGACTACTTTAAGTGGAACTGATTTGCTATGTGTGGGCAAATTCAGACTCTTTAAACTGAAAATGTGGCTGACAGAGCTCCAACTTTAAGCTACTAACCAGCAGAGAATACGCGCCTTGTGGAAACGTTTTACCAGTTACAAGGACATTTTAACAGAAGAAAAAATGTGATTAAGTGAAGCAATGGCAGTAGCATTCCTAAAGTGTTACTGGCACCTCTAAAAAACTATTCCCTCTTCATTGCCTGGTCCACAATATTTATAGCAAACCACAAAATAAGCCATGTTTTACTCTTCCTCTTTCTGGCACTTGCAAGAAGCGTTCAGGGACACTGACTGTGGCACTGAAAACACAGCTCTTCGTTCTGAGATAGCTTGAACTTTTTTTGTTTTTGTTTCACATGAGTCAGTCACATGAGTTTATTTTTGTGGAGCCATCAAACCTACATTACTCCAACAGCAAAATTAACTCTATACCCTGGTGTAACACATCTTTATGTAAGTTAAACCCCGATCAGAACATACAGTGGAGACATTTTTGAGGGCATGATTGGCAAGAACAAGAAAAGGAAGCACAAACTTTTAAACAGCTCCAAGTTGTGGAAAATGAAAGAGGGGGTTTTTGTTTCCCTCTGAAGGCTGGAGTCCGATTTCCTGTGCGGCTCTGATTGGGAAAGCAGAGGCACGCACAGGGAGCCTGCTTCTGTATGGAGATGCCAGATGACAGGCTTCACTCCGAACAGACTGTCGCTGAACAGCACACTGAAGTGGCCTTTGATTGATCATCAGACGTGCCTTTCATGAAACAGTCTACTGTGTAAACCTGTTTTAGATGGAGGGACTTCAATGTCTTGAGTGGGAGCGTGCGCGCTTGAAAGAGAACATAAATTCAAATAGTATCTTAGTGCTGTGTTTCTGTACTGTACATACCTCAAAGCCAACAGGAGTCAGCTGACCATTGGGAAAAAAAAACCGTGATCTATCATCAAGTGACGCAAAACATAGATACTGTAACACATAAACACATAAGAAGCCCTTTCTCTCTGACTACAAACGTGTCCTTTGATCACGGTGCTTGACCGCAGAGTGTCATTTTGCTTGGGTGCCAGCTGTGGCTGCGGAGGTAGTGTCAGGCATTTTTGTTCATGTTCATCCATGTGGATTACCAAGTGTCTCGTGGACTCCCTGTGCACAGCAGGAGTTTGTCCATGAAGCCATATGTCAGCATGTCCCCCTCCTCCTACTTGTCTTTTGTTATCTGAGTGACCCCTAGGTGCACTGCGGACCCCGCTGACCCTGAAGACACGCCAGTTTATTGACCACCTCACAGCTCCATAGAGTCCATTACCTAAACCAATTTAAATCACAAGCCTATTGTTTAAACTGATTTCACCTCTCTTCAGTATCGACCATTTCATTAATTCACCTTTCCTTTGTTTCGAGATTATTCCTCATGGATAAACGATAACCTTGTTACTGTATTAATGCTGCTCTGGGTTTGAGCCGCAAAAAACTGGGTTCAGCACCAGTCGAACTGTTTAATCCGTTGATACCCGGCCTGTTTGGGAACAGTTTTCATTCTGTGACTATGTGGCAGTGATTGTGGTGAGTGGGTTCTTACCAGAATAACCATGTTCTCTGTTCTGAATTTTACTCAGCCCACTTCCACAATTAATGATGAAAAGTCAGTTTTTATGCATGGAAAAAAAAAAGCTGCAGATATTTTCTCATTCCGGCAAAATAATGCCAACCAAAAAAAAAAAAAAAATCATTGGCAGTGTTATGCATCTGATGTTTGTGTGCTGTAAAATATTGCACAGTACACTATGACAGCTGCTCTCAGCAGGAGGAAGGGGTGGTAAGTGTACATATACAGGGCTGTAGTTGTCTCCAGCTTCCAAGGCTCTCCATCCTTCGTGAATCATCATCTTTTATGGAAGAATTCAATTTATTATTTCCATCATAACCTCTATTGAGCAAGTCACTGAATCAGTCACTAAATATGGGCATCAGCTCTGGTTGAAGAAAGCCTTTGGGTGATTTGGACAATAGCAGGTTTATTATATATATATATTTTTTTTTACAGTAGCTACAATTGTATGTAAAGTATATTAACAACTTTCACTTTGTAAACAAATGTAGTTCTGACCATGAAGCGAGCATGTTCCACTAGTAAATCAGCCAATCACAGGTCAGTATATACAGTATACGTGATGTTGGACTGGCACAGCGGGGTGGCACGTGGCCAGAGAGTCCGGGTTTAATACCTGGAAAAGTGTCCTTGAGCAACACAGCAAACCGCAGCCCTCCTCCTGTCTGCGCGCCAGCGTCAGCTCACTGCTGAAACGTAAAGCGCACTTCTTTTTTTTTGGCAAATCTGTTGCCGGCGGCGCTATGACCCTGCTTCCTGCTGCCTGCTCAGCTCCACTGCTCCAAGTCTGAAAACTGCAAAGCTGGAGGAGCGCAGGGAAGGAAGTCATCAGAGAGCTGTAGTCCAGTTTGTTGCTGTTGCAGGAATCAGGATATCCTTCCAGCTCCTCGCAGAAATTCCAGGGATTTTTTTTTTTTTTTTTTTTGGCTGCTTGTACCCCCCTCCTCCTCCTCCCCCCTGAAAGTAATCTCCTTGCTTGTCGCGCTGTCTCCGCCGGGCTCTGCTGTACTGTTTTTTTCCACGAATACTTACAAAAGTGTGTTCCGGTCGCTGGAAAACGGGATTTGACCACTGTGATGAATATTTCTGCATTTTGGCACACATTTCGTCTCCCTGTCGTTTCCTCTGGATCGAAGAGAACAGAATAGGACTCAGTATCCGTATTGCGCTCTACTAACGGTGTAGCCTACTTACAGGGACGACTTCGTTTCGGAAAAGTTTAAGAATTAATTTTTCCTGATACACAGTCCGGGTTGGTCCTGGAGGCGCCGATCCTGCGTGCCGAGTGAGGAGGGAGTGGGTTCATAACGGACTCGTACTTTGGATTTACGCACAGGAACCTTCACCTTAAACATTGTCAATCGACACCATGTGTCTCTGATTTATTCTCCGGGCTCAACTGTGGATTTAACCCGTGTGTGATTTGTGTTGACTGCGCTGTCTGCCCCCTGAAATTACCGCAAAGCTGAGACTCGCACATCATCATCATGCATCGCTTCTTGGAGAAAATCTGCTGCAAAAATGAGGGAAGTCGAGAGGCAGCATGACTTGCGCTCTGGATTTCTTTGAATCTACATTCCATTCTCATATAATATCTTAATGCTGTTCAATTTTGGTTTACAAATATGATGAAATGGCAGCCCCGGAAGAAGGTGAGTCTGTCTGATATGTATATATATTTCTCCAATTATGCCGATTAATAACGTTTGTCTGGTTGATCCCAAGTTGTAAAGACAGGGCTCGGTCACAGACTGCTGCTCTATTTGTTTACTACAAATGATAAGGCCTATATATATAGTAGTAGTAACTAGAACTGCACTGCACTGTAGTGTACTGAACTGTAGCCAAAGCAGAGTTTATAACGATAAACAAGTTTCCATTCCCCTCCCACTTTGATCTTTCTCGCTATGTATGCATTTTCTCTCCCAGTCCATCTAAGATTATGGAGGACACAGCAATCAGCTGTTGTGCACTGCACTATGCACACCTATAATATGCTCGCATAATAATAATACACACCCAAGGGATATAAAATATGTCGCTATGTTAATCTTTCACACTCTGCCCCTTGTTTTGTGTGTGGTGCAGCTCCTTACAACATCAGACAGGCCTACGGTCTTAATCTGGACTAATCAAGACATCAGTGATTAATGTATCCTGCAGTAAATCCCTGGAGCTGTAAGCAGATACAATGTTGAGTCCTGTGTCCAAATAGAAAATAAGCTTTGAGAATGTAAGATAGAAAGTGAAGCATTGCACCTTAGCAAGATATGCACCTAAAAGTTTCACAATGAACAGTCACCCCTCCTTAGATACCTGCAGCTTTTTTTTTTTTGAGAGGATTCTCTGAGAAGACTAAAACATGTGTCCCAGTTTCTTGTTTTCATGCTTAGACATACGTTTTCTCTTCAAACTTGACTCTCTGTTATTGCTCCATTTTCATAGCTTTGGAGTATTACAACATGGAAAATGTCTGAAAATCATCTGGGGTCTATAAAAAAAATTGGTAGCACTAAAATGCCTATGGTTAAGATTTTTACCAGCAGGGGGCAGTTGTCTGACAAGAAGCAGTCTTGCTTTGCAGAAGTGGGTTTTGCTCTGGTGTAGAGTCGAGGAAAGAAAAATGAAAGGATGTTCAACTCTTTTCTTTCCTCTTTAAGCTGTTTTGCATCATTTGAAACTTTATTTTTCCCTAAAGACTCTGTTCAACTGTGGCATAAACAGAGTATTTTTTTTATCCTGGCCCAGATATTTTTGTCTTCTCATCTGAGACAAGATGATGATGTTTTGTCTTTATAACCACCCAGTATAAAGAAAACAAGTAACCGGTACCAGAAGAAGTGTAACCACAGCTTCTGTTACTAGTCGTAGTAGAAACCAACAAAATTGTGCATGATTTTTGAAACCTATTCCTCTCTTCGCCTAAATGAATTTCTGTATGTCGTTTGTTCCACATTAAGTGTCATTAGTGTGGATAATCTCATCCTGAAAGATGAGATGAGAGTAAATGATCAGAATCAGGCTTCTTAATGTCGAATTATCAACAGAGAAAATAAAAGCTGTGAGCGTGCCCCAATGATTTCTGCAGCTGTGCATTGTGTCTGCCAGAATCATCCACGAGACCCCCCTTTGAGGACTAAAAGCCTTTCCTCACTGCCGGAATTGATTCCCAGCCACAGTGCAGTCACATGTGCTCAACCCGAAAATATCTTAAAAGTAACACTGGTTTTCATATGTAGATCATCTTTCCATCAGATTGTTGTTTTGGTGGCTTTCATCAAGGAGGAAAATGGTTACTCCTGTTTTGTGTGATGTTGATTTATTAACCTGTTGGTGTTGTTGGATGTTAGATGCATATGTATGAACACAAGCACTCAGAGCAGGAAACAGAGCAGCGTTCAATACGTTGAATTACCTGCCGCCACCCTTATAGTGTGTGTATGTGTTTGTGTGTGTCTGACATTGTCTCTTCATCTTGAACTCTGGTTTATTGCCAAGGATGATATTTCAAATAGCAGGCAGAACATTGGAATAACAGCTATTGTTTTCCGCATTGTAAGGAAAGTGGTTTCTTTACAACGCAGTGCCCTTCTTAGAAAATGCACACACACACACTAATGCCACAGAAGATCCTTGAATTTCCCCATTCTCACTTATTGTTTATCAGCTTCTCAGTCTTGTCTCTTTGCACCACTTGCAGGTCGATGGGAATCAATAGAAAGTGTGGGAGAATTATATTGTGCTCAGCGTCCAGCCCACCTCTTCATAATGGATTACACTAATGAGTCAAAATTCCAGATCTGTGACAATGAAGAGATGAGAGAGCAATTCCCTTAATTGTTGCCGGCAGATAGCTTATCTGTTCTGGAAACAGATAGAGAAAGAGAGTAAAGTTCTTTTTTTTTTTTTTTTCAGGGGATTTGGGTGATTAACTTTCTCTTCCTGCAGTTTGGTGGAGATGCTCTGAACATCTGAGCTGATTAGGAGAGAGTCTATTACACAATGTTAAAACATAGAAGGGGAGGCATATGACTAAAGGCTGCCATGGACCAGGGTTTCTGATAACAGTTATATAAGGCTGTCAGCCCCAGTGATAATCGATATTTTCCCCACAGACAGCTTAAAAGCCAAGTGCAACAATGCACAGTTGGCCCCTTTCCTTTTAAAGTAAAGATACACTTATGTTTTGTGTTTGTGAGGCTCAGGAATGCTAACATGGCTCTAGCTTTGCCAGATAGCATAAGTGGGGAAGGGTGGGAGTACAGCAGCGGCCACTGCAGTGCTCTTTGGTTGTGTTGTAGAGGAAGGTAAGCATTAGAAAATATGGACAGTACCTGTCCTGGGGGAAAGCTAACTCACTGAGTCAGGTAAGAGATGGCAGCGTGCCTAAAAGTGTACTGAAATGAACAACAGCCACCGGGTTACATTCTGTGGGAGTGTTTGGTTTAAAGCACTAGGTAAAAGAAACACTGTTTTTTGTGTCTTCATGTGTTTGTCCAATGTGGTTTGGACATGAATTATGGACTCCAGTGGCTTGTGTGACTTATACCTGTCTGTAACAGACACTGAGTTCAACTGTGGGTTTTTTTTCTCGTCAATGAATTTCTTTTCCGACAGCTGAAAAACATTCCATGCTTCTCTTTTGCTGCCAGATGTGTTTTTAAGTCATCATCACCCCGTGTTATCTTGAGCCGAACGTACTCGCGGCCTGTTAATATGTTGGGTGGTCTCATGTTACGAATCCAGGCTCTACGTTTAGAGCTCACATTATGCCTTGTGGCAGTGTGACCGAGCCAGAAGGAAGCGACTGTTTGTTTTTGTGGTTTTGCCAGATGTTTCTGTGGGTTCCACACAGTTGACATAAAGCCTTCTCACCTGAGAGGGACAGGATGCCCTGCTCATGTTTCTGTGGCCAGTCTCACTGGGAGCTTGGACTTTTACCATCGGCAGGCACACTCTTACATCTATGACCATGTTCATTGGCTTTTCACCTCGGGGAGTTTCTCATGCTGCTTTTCCTCTTTGATTCGGTATTATTTATGAGCTCTCCGTTGGGGGGTGGGGGGGGGGATGTCTCTCCCCCTAGCGCACCATCAGTCCCTGTGACGTCTCCTGGCTGGCAGCAGCACAGCAGTTTTGGAATACATTTACAGCAGGGGAAAACCCGTCAGAATTTGAAGAGAGGTGCTGGAAGACACACATCTGAGGAGAGGAGAAAGCAGTCAAGGCTGTCAGCGGGGGGGGAATCATTTGAGAGGAGCTGAGATTGCTGGACAAAGATTGAGATACATCAGGGGACAAATGAATGGGGCTAGATTGTGGGGTTGTAGGAAGTAATGTAGGTAGGTGGGTGGATATTGAAGAGAAGAAATGGGATTGCTGTAGAGCTGTATGTACTGATGGAATTTGAGATGGTTGGAATTTGAAAGTGAAAGAAAATGGGGAGGGGGTGGAGGCTGAAGAATAAGATGGTGCAGGAGATTTGGAGTTTAGGAGTGAGAGGCCCTAGAGTGATGCAGCAGGGATAATTAATGATAGGGAGTGATAGCACCTGCTGTTCCTGATGCTGTGCAGTATTTACGGCCCAGCATGCCGAGTGGAACGGGATGTGACTGCGTGGCCGGCCCCCTGGCCCATCCTCCTGGGTTGTGAAAAGATAGGGTGGGGGGCGGGGGGATTGGGTCAGGTAAGGAGGTGGGGGGTGGCTGTGTGGGGAACAGCGACTCAGCAATATGGCTAAAATTTATGTGCTGTACTCGCTCTGTTAATCCCAGTCCGCCGCTTCCCATTGGGAGAGCTGGACAGAGATGGAGGACAGAAAGACGAGCTTCCTGGAATGCAAGGCCTCCCTTACCCTTATTGTGATGCAGTGGTCTGCAATATGCACAAGCTGCGGGCATATGCCCGCTAAGGCACTCTTGGGAGTCCACTGTCAAAATACAACAGGAGAAACAATGGAGACAGTGGTGACTGGGCTATCCTGCTCTCATTAATCCTCATTCTTGGGACCTGAATATTCCACTGTGAGTGTGGAGATGGATTTCTGGATAGCAAGTGGTAAATGCAAAGATTGATTTATGTGTACAACAGTCCATTTGTAATGCTTTCCTGCAAGCCTCAGAGCACTCATTTCTGATTTGCTACAGCTTTCCTTTACCCCCCAGTGGTTCTGTTTGAGCAAATGGAGCTATGTTGGATTTTATTGAGGTCATTGTTCCAGGGGTGTGGTCAGCTGCTCTCAGGGCTCAGGAGGTGCCTGCCTGTGGGTGCCTCCACAGGGAATAAAGCGGACCTGACTTGATGGACCACATCAATAGGAACACATTTCCTTGTTCTATGAGGTGGAACAGTCCTCTGTAGGACTTAAGCTCTATTCTTTTCATTCTTTTCACTGGTTAAGCTTCTGTATTATGTACTCAGTCTTGCATATACTGTGGAGAGCCAGTGTTTCAGACATAAGCTGGCTAAAACATGTTTTGAATAAGGGCTGTCGATGGCACTAGAGCCACATCCCTTCAGCATATGGCCTGAAAAACATGCATACTTGTCTCTGTTTCACAACATTTATCAGAGTACAGCTGCCAAAAACTGCAGTTTCTACATTCCTTTATAACTCTGCACTGGACTGGATCCAGTGGGCCAGGCATAGTATCAGCTCAGTCTTCAGGCCCTGCAGCTGTCTCCATCCAACACATTGCTGTATGTTGTGACAGACATTCACTGCTCGTGTGTTTTAAAGAGGGCCTGTGATCCAGCCTGGATGGAGACGTGTGAAGAGCACCACTAATACCACCCTGCCTTATACTGATGCCCCTAAATCCCACTAATTCCATCTCTTCTTTTGTCAGAGATGGGATTCATAAGCCCTTCTTTGAAGGCTCAATTTTCCAGGAGTGTGTCCATGGCTTAGCTGTAGCCCTCACGTAGCCAGGACTAGACATTCCGTTGCTTGGATTGATGGCCTGGTCTGGCACCTGAGTGGTCAGTTTCTTGTTCTTGAGTAGATTATTGATGATTATTGAGTGTGAAAAAAAAATGAGTCAATTAACCTCTGGATCTTCACGATTACTGCCCACTTGGATAAATGGTCTTGCAAGAGAGAAGCAAACAAGATCAGTCGGAGGCTTTCTCTCCCATTCAATTGTTGTAAAGGAATAGGTGTAGTGGAAACACACACGCACACACACACACACACACACACACACACACACACACAGACACGCACGCACACACACACACACACACACACACACTCAAACACACTCAAACACACACGCACACACACACACACACACTAACGGCTACTCCAGAGGTCACAGTAACAACCAAGCCCAGAGCAGCATTGTTTTAGTTCCCCTCATCGTCACCCTGGCCTATCTGGTCCTGCCTCTCCTCACTTTTTCCTGCCATCCTGAAGGTGGTGAAGGTTTTTTTTTTTTTTTTTTTACTTCTGGCTGTAAATCCTTGCAGGAAGGAAGGAGAAATGGTATTGAGTGCGACCCACTGAGACGCCTTCTCCCTCTTCTGTCTCTCAGGGCTCAGTTTAGCTGCTTTTCCCTCTTGTAAGTTTGGATTTATTTATATGAGGCTTCTACTGGGATACTTATGTCAGGCATATGTTTATAGTTGCAAAGATATGTGGGCCAGAGGCGCTTCCATATCCTCCGTGGGCTTGTCTCCTAAGGGAGATTCATGATTCCAGCTCCCTTAACAAGGCAGACGGACAGGTGGTGACTGACAGGCATGCTGAGATAGATTCAGTAATGAGGACCACAGAACAAACCTCTGTGGTCCACCCCCCATTCTTCAGCATCTCAAATGATCTCATGCCTCATAGATTTTATATATTTAACTAGGGGTTCTGTTGCAATCTAATAGAGTCATAGCTACTTACAGTATAATGCTCTGCCTCCTCCCCCTCACTATGGCTCCTCTCTGCCCCCTCTGTGTTCACCCCAACTGTGTTACCTCCTGTTGTGCATGTTCCCGTGCTTGTCTATGACTTAAACCTAATAGGGATTTGTTTGTTTGTTTTCTGCCAATGTCTGTAGGCTACGTTTGAGGATGTGACTTGAACCTTAATGCTTACCCCACCCTCCATGAATATATGTGTCAACTTGTTTATCCCCCATACCGCGTGTGTTATGTGCATTTTAAAATGCCCCTCTTTTTGTGTCTGTCTTGAAGTCTATTGGACTGTGGTTGTCTTGACAGGTGAGCGATATCCTTGTGTCACATAGGACGTGATTGATGGAAACTGTGAAACATTATCATCCATCAGAGATACTGAAATACTGTACCCTCTCCTTCCCTCCTCCAGTCCTCTCTCTTGATCTATATTCCTGTGACTGGGGTCAGAGGCCACATTAGAGCTCATATTGTTCAGCAGTCTGGAGAGTGCTCCAGTTACCACTGTGAAATCCCAAGCATCAGCGGCTTCTTAGCTGTTTAAATATACCGTACGAGGCTGAACACAGCTACAGGGCCCGGCCAGACGCTACACAATGTCTACGGTGTGACGTTACATTATTTTAAGTAATGCCTGCCTTTATAGCCATGTAAAATGTGTTTGCTGCCTTAGCCACCTGTCTGGGAGTTCTGCATGATGAACTCATGCTGAACAGAACATGTTTAGCGCTATGAATGCTACCCTGTCTTCTGCAATAAAAACTAGTATATGCATTCCTTCCAGCTGCTCCAATGAGGGCGGTTAAAGACAAAAAAAAAAACATACATAATCACTCATTGGAACAAAAGACTGTAACTTGGCACATAACAGTTGGTGTAACGCTTCAGGTGTGAAATTACCCTCCCAATTTACATTTGGGACTATGTATTAAGCCCCTCCTCTTCATCTGAAAATGAACAATGTTGTCTTTTTCCAGCTGCAGAGGAGGCTACATCTGCTGTGTTAGTATTTTCCAGGCAAAACGCTGCTATAGTATCTTTGACAGAATAGTAGCGTTCAGCTGCGCCATTAGGTGTGGATGAAGCAAAGGCACGGCTCAGGTACGGAGGTGCTGACTCAAACTGCTGAGCCTCGTGCATAACGAATGGATATATTTTACTTTACAGACACTGAATACTCCTTGTTTGTTGCCGCTGGGCATCGCACAGTTTTGCAACAGTGCCCCAGGGACATTATTGTAACATAGCCTTGCTGGATGGCTTGTGGACATGTGAAATTATCCGTGCCTGAGTCTGTCAGTGAACACGACTACATGTGTCCATCCGGCCCTTACCAGCAGCAGCATCCCTCAAACAGGCTAAGCTGCCTGGCTGTAGCAGCTCCCTGAAAGGATGCACAGCTGAACTTGCATACAAACCTCATACCTGGAAGCCTTGGATTTTATTTTCCTCCAGACAACTGGGACATTGTATTATTCATAGCGTTGCAGTGCACACAAGCTCAACAGCTATCAGCTTGAAACTCATATGAATTCATATAAGGCCCTCAAATGCACTATAGTTGTTTTGAGCTAAGCTGTTGACATTTAAGGCGAAAGACCCATTTCCCCGAAGCTTTCCATCACTCCATCCCCTCGTTCCTCCATCTCCGCATTGTGCTGCTGCTCCTAGCTTGCAGAGCAGGGCCTCAGGCAGAGCAGGTGCAGGCTGCTGTGATGGTGGCTCTTCTGACGCACACACACACACACACACGCACACACGCATGCATGGGTACACTCAGGGGAGATGGCTTGGCTATGGTGCCATTCTCAGTGAAATGGCAGACCAGGATTGTGTGTTGGAGAAGAGAAAAAGCTCTGTGCCGGTTGTATTTTGTGGTCTAAGTAGAGAGTGAGCAGGTGTTTAGAAATTAAAGCAGTCCTCCATGTGCCAACCTGCTCTTGGTCCCAAAGGAACAATTTTGATCTGGTAAAATCCTGTTCGCTGCAAATCTGTTGACAATGCTGGGAGTTTGTCTGCCAGTTGGTGTTTTAAAGTGTGTCGTTTTGGCAGTGTTAAAAATCTAATTTAATAACTTGGTTATGTCCCTGTTGCTTCAGTTAATGAATTACATGGTTCCAGGCCTTAATCAATAGAAATTGACCAAATCTCTCGGTGCAGGTGCATTGTTTCCGGTAAGATATCCAATAACTTTGTTCATTAAGAATGCATATAGTCAAAAACCCTACAAACCATGCCTCATCCCTCCCGCCAAGTTTGGTGCAAATGGGTTTAGTACTTTATACGTAATACTGCTGACAAGTAAACAAACAAACCGACGCAGCTGAAAACACAACCTGCACGGTGAAGCTAATTAACTGGATATCTTAATGTCAAAGTAACGATGTGGAGAAACAGTTTGACATCTAATCTCTTGCTCTTCTTGTTTTAGTGGCATCTGTCCTCTGTTTTTTTTTTTTTGTGTTCACGCTGCGCTTTGTTCTGAAAAATAGAAATTGACTTGACATTTGAAATGGATTTCTAATCAAAGTGAGAGACAAATGTAATGGCTGCGTGATTGAGCTGTCAGTCTGATGACTGTCTGCGAGGCAGCTTTGAGAAAATACTTTGGAATTCTTTATTTCAACTACAGGATTAATAATTAGAAACTGATGAAAAGTGTTGAACAATAGCAAACCCGGCGCAACACATTTAGGCCGCCGCTTTCCTCATCGCACAGCACGTGTGACACATGTTTCCTTTGTAAATGGAGTTTGTCAGTCTTCAGAGCACTGTGTGGCAAACAGACAGATGGACTGGCAGGTTGACAGATAATGGCGATGCGAATGTGGCGGGTGACACTCCTTCTAAGACACCTCTTTGACTGCTATCACAACCACTTGTCCCCATTCCCATAAAGAGAGACTCATTTAATTCCCTGTCCTCATTTCCTGTGATGACGGAAACTGTCGCCCTGGCACAGGAACTGATCTTCTCAAGAAACATCCAGTACGCATTCTGTGACTTCCATTTTTTTCTCATTAGGTATTGATGCACGTGCTTCGTTGTTTCAGTCAGAGTGCGTCTTTAAGTGCTTTCCTGTTTTGGAAATTAGCGTCAAATGATCTTGTTTGAGTGCCCGTCTCTTCTTGGCGTGTGTGATGGTGAGTCCCCGGGGATTTGTGAGAGGATTCAGATCGGAGGTTGTTGAGAGGAGGGGGAGTTATGAAACCTGATTAGAATATGGTTTGAGTTAATTAACTAAGATTTTTTTTCTCATTCCATCTATCTATGTGTAATCTAATTACAGATGGTGGTTTTCCAGTTCCTATCAAATGAAAATGTAACTGGTCCCATGAGGAGATGGTGGGGGTGGTGGTGGTGGGAAGGTGGGGCGGGTTAATGATACTCCTCCCAGCTGCCCACCCACCTACTCCTCCACCTCCTGGTCTCATCCTCTCAAAGCTGTGCTGAGGAGTTAACAGATGTGATGTCAGGGCAATCAGAGAGCTTTGTCTCCGTCATTATGCATTCTGCATTTTCTTCCACCAAAATGCCATGAAACTGCCACTTTGTCAGTCAGAGACGCTGTAGGTGTCTCATCGTTTAATTAATTAGGAATCAAGATAGAGGTACGTGTTAAAGAAACAATGACCTGGTTTCTATAATGTGTCTGCAGATCGCTAACAACTCCATATTTCATGTTGCCGTCTGTAGGCAACAATTCACACACGTGACGAGTTGAACATAAGTTGCGTCATGCCTTTCTTATAAAGCGAGAGCTGTGGCACTGCCTTAAGAAACGGGGGGCTATAGAGTACTTCAGCCGCAGTACGGACCCCTGACATAATTATGAACAGATGGCGGAGGACCTCTCATATTCGTTTCTGTCGTCCTTCCTTCCACCGCTTTTGTTCTGCGTGCTTCTTCCCAACTTCTTCATGTTTTCCTTTCAAACTTCTCAGAGTGTAGCGAACTTCTTCATGCTGACATCCTCCTTTGTTTCTGCATGTTGAATATCTGAGCAGCTCTTGTCATGGTAGCTGATTGGAAAGATCAAGAGCCGCTCTTCAACTCCAGTCTCTTTGTGTGAGAGAAGTTAAAGGCCAAAAATGCAATTCAAGCACTTCTGTCTACCCTCAGAGATGACACTCATATTAGTGCCAACGTCTTGCTTTCCTGTCTCACATCTTTTTCTGCCTTTTTTTTCTCTCTTGTCTAAATTCAAACCCCTCATTTCTCCCCATCTACCTCTGCATATCCTCTGTACTCCATCTTTATGTCAGTGTCTCTTAGGAAGAAACAGCCTTTAGCTGTAAATTGGCCCATTTCTCACATTTCATTTCCAAAAGTTGAGGCAGGTAGAGACGAGTGGGGGGAGAACCTGCTAGCCACAGAATTCATTAGTCTCCCTGGGTCCTTAGACTCTGGGTTTTTTTCTCAAACCAGCCAGAAAATTTTGTTTCTTTCTGTGTTGCGTTTCAGCGCAGACCCAGCAGCGTACACATGTACACAAGCATCTTATATACTGGTCATGAAATGAAACAGAAACAGACTGTTAGCACAGAGTGTTTTGCAGCACACCAGGCTCAGTGGTTTCCTAAGTGAAGAAAAATATCAGGACATTTCCATTATTCTGCAAATGTGTAAGTCCGTAAAAGCATAAAATTAGATATCTGTGGAGCATAAAATTAATTCTGAGACCTCTACAAAAGGTCAAAGGATATTTTCAAACTAAACCCATGATTAGCTTCTTGTTTGACATACAATGTTAATGCTCGGTAAGAAGTTACCCAGTGTGGAATTGGTATGTCCAGTCACACATTAATCCAGCTTTGAAGTCTTCTAAGTCTTTTGTGACCTACTAAGGATTACGGGTGAATTTCCCATATTGTTCTGATGCATGTACATAACATTTCAGGCATTATTGAAATTTGTGGTTGCAGAGCATTTTGCTGTTGCGGCAGACTGTTCGTGCTCGCTGTCCCATTTTCTCTAGCCGCCACTTTCTCCGTGGTCGGAGATTAGGGGAGGGAGGAGAGTGTAGCAGCCAATTACAGTTATATCTTTGTCCTGCCGTAGACTCCCCACTGTCTGCAGCCCTCTCCTCAGTCAAAAAAGCACCCTCTTTTTTTTTTTTTTTTCTAGCAGCCCAATTTGTCAAGATCACTCATTCAGATTGGTGTCATTTTGAGTGGGGGCTGGTGTCTGCCTTGAGAGAGGAATGATTACAGCGAAGGCAGATGAAAAGGCAAAATGCAGATGATCCTTAATCTCTTTTGAGAAGTCGTACCTCCTCTTGCTTTTCTTCACCTCTTTATCTCATGATCCCATTTCCTTTTCGTTCAAGGTCTTCCTGGTGTCCCCTTGACCTCTCATTCTTTCTCCTTGATTTCTTCCTCTCTTGATCTCCTCTCTGCTCTTCATTATCTCTTCTCTTTCTGATTCGGTTTCGCAATGTACCATCCTCCCCTTCTTCTATTTCTATTTCTTTTTGTCTTTTTCTTTCTCTCCTCTTGGCAACAGACTCCTTTAATGTGTGGACGACACAGCACCGACCCCATGTAAATATGTAGGCTAATCTGGGCTTTCATTAGTTTGTGTACATGAATATTGCATGACTGGTTCTCCTGTGCTAGCCCAGATTAGTTCTCAGTCTTTTCCCTTGGTTAATTGAAAACCATTATAACTGACTGCAGTCAAGAGTCTTGCTCCAAAAAGCTCCTTTCTCAGGCTGCGCTGAGGCAGCTCTGATCTCCCCTACCCCTCCGTACCCCTCCCGTCAAACCCAAAGCCAGCTTTTCAAATGGACACCAATCAAAAGGCTCTTCTGGGAGAGGTAGAGAAGAGTGTTGGGAAATGAGGTTAAGTGCGCAGACTGACCGACCTTCAATATTGCAACGCCCTCCATATCAGAATCTGACAGCCCGTGAGAGTGTGGAAAGAAAGGGCTTGGTGGGACGAATTGTAATTGGACTGGGATACCAGAGAGTAGATGAAGCATTTAAGGCTCCGACCTGTCTTATTTTCGGTGCATGAAGGGTATGAGATGACAGATTCACCTCTGTGGTTTTTTGACGAGAGCTTCAGTTTCCTTTCGACCACGCTAAACAACATAACATTCACAAGACATACACTTGATACCTAATTCATTTTGGATGGTAACCCTCAACGACCGAGCAGGGAGAAAATGTCAGCGCCGAGTTCATAATTTTATGCTCTGTATTTTTTTATTTTTTTTTTGCTGGTAGTTCAAATCTTCAGAAGAGTGTCTGTGGGGTGCTATTTTAAACAGGCCTCTCCCTTCTCTATCTGATCTTGTGTTGTTACTCGGGGATATGGGGGGTTGAGCAGAGTGTGTCGAGACTCTTTGGAAACAAGGTCCTCCATGTTGCCCCTGGACATGTTCCCCCCTATCAAGCAGCTAATTTTATGCAACCCTCATCATGCCTTTGGAACAGAGAAGGAGACAGAGAGAGATATTATCTTCGGGATGGTGCCGAAATAAGAGGAGGAAATTGAGTGGAAACTGTAAAAGCAAGCGGTATATCATCATGGGAGCATGTTTTTCCTGCCTCCATCCTCTTTCCTCATTTATTATTTTTCCAAAAGAGACTATCCTACTCTTGTCAGTTTGCCTGTCTGCTTCACTTTTTATGTGCTGGGAGGTTGGGACTTGTAAGCTTGGGTATGTAAGACATTTACACATCAGCTGAGAAGCATATGTACACGCACACACACATATACATATATATATATGTATATGTGTGTTTGTGTACGTGTGTTTGTGTATGTGTGTGCTTCTCCTAGAGCATCTTGGCAGTGCCTGTACCTGTGGTGACTGTTTACCCAAACCGCAAGACTCCCCCTACAATTTCATGTATTTTCCGCGCCATTATTTCTCTGTGAAATATCTGTGCTCCTTTCGGCACCTTCTTTCACCTGTGCTGATTTGTTTGAAACCAGAAACAGAATTCTATTTTCTCCCTTGACCTTGATGATGTTCTGCTGACACGTTTGTGTGTACAAGTCGCATTCTTTTTTCAAGCCGAACGCTCAAGCGTTACACAAATAAAAAACATGTCATTCCCTTCCTCCTTCCTTTTCCTCTTCCCCCAATTTCCCCTCTCCGTTTCCACCGCATGACACTGCAGTGCTGGCAGGTTTGTGGTAAGGCTTCAGGAATGGAAATGAGATGCACGGTATGGTGGCACTGTGTCAAAGAGCAGCAGATTGAACATTAGCCTGAATGGTCCAGCAAATGTTTGCAGATTTTTTTTATTCAAATTAGCCCAGAAAATTGGCTCAGGAGCCAAGGGTACAGAGGGAGCTCTGCAGTGGACACCTGCTCTATTAACCCCACATGATGTGTTCATGTGTTTGGGTGTGATTGCATGAATTATCGCACGTACGAGGTAGAATTGTGTGTGTGTGATGTGTGTGCGTGCGTGCTATTTGTGTTTACCAGAGTGCCTGTGCATGTGACCCAGGAGAGTGTGAAAACCGGGAACAGAAAGTTAGATTTAGCCGCCTTTAGCAACTTATTAGTTGTTATATGGGGTATGTCTGCTTTGTGTTTGTTTTCCCGAAAGCAAAGTTTTCCTCTTTTAGTCTTACATTTAGTCAAACAATGAATCTAAACGTGAGCAGAGGGAGGGCTGCACCAGCCTGACTTCAGACAGGATTATTTATGGTGTATGTGCCTGTCGTTGGTGTTTGACTTATTGCAGGGTCACAGGATGTGGGTGGATTTAGGTGGTACTTTATCACTCTTACCTCACCATTCTTAATCAAGTCACGTCCCATCCTGTCACTGCTCTGGGTCACCTCCAGTATCTGCATCTGTATCTATGTGCGTGCGTGTGTGTGTGTTTGTGCCTGTATGTATAGTATATACTGTGTACATGTGCGTACTTGATACCACTTGATAGTATCGACCTGGACCACACACGCCACCTTCTTCCACATGCTGACGACATGTGCAGACCAGCAACCAAACTTGCATGTTGCTGCCATGTTCAGGTTCAGAATTAGGACCCCAGTAATTCACAGAGTCGATGCGCCAGATATATTCACCAAGTTCCTGAAAGATGATTCATTGCTGGACAAATTAACAGCCGCTGCTCACAGACCCCCTTTTCCAGAACCATGTTCGAGCTCATCTGTCAACTAACCACAAGGCAACATAACAGGGCTTTTTAAAAATAGTGTCCATTTATTTAGAACCATTTAGCGTCAGCATTCATTAAAAGAAGACTCCACCAATTTAACTTCGCACACCTGCAACACTGCGGGACTCACAAAAAGGGATCAAAATCAATGCAGCAGAACCAGAGATATCTTCTTTCTTTTATTATCATTATTATACGCATTCCTACACACAATGCAATTCCACTACTGACAGTTTGGCCAGAGACTCTGATGTTCTATGCTAGTAGTGGGCCAATGTAGCCTCGAGCTGCAGGCCTCATGCAGAGATGAGGAGCGGGCTACAAAGGTCTTGTAAGCTCACTTCCTCCCTAACTCCAAACACCCAGATTTTATTTTATTTTTTTCATTTTCAGACCTGTAGTCTTGAGAGCCAACCCATTTTGTGCAGCTCTCTATGGATCCACAAAAAGGCTTTTATACAACCTTTTTCTTCACATATGCAGTTGTACTACCCGAGAGCTGTAAACAGACTTTGATGTGTAAAATCGATGGCATTCCCCTTTAAGTGCGAAGGCTAACTCCATGCATGGCCTGTAATGTAATATCGTCATAACAAACTAACTCTGCCCTTGTGTTGGATTTGTGATGTTACATCTTTACCGTGTGCAGCATATCGCCCTCAGCCCTCCCTCGCTGTCCTTGGTTGGTTTGTGTGCACTGACAGTAGCTGCCCTGTCCTGCTTTTAACCTTAGTCTAAAGCCATGACTGATGGGATTCACAAGTCTCTTACCTGCTTCAGCTCTCACAGATGATATATGTTTGTACTGAAATTTACCTTTGCCAGTGTGTGTGTGTGTGTGTGTGTGTGGTGGTGGTGGTGGGGGGGCGATCGTTGAGCGCTGTGTTCTGTATCTTTTGCTGTGGGATTTGTCTTTGATTAATTTAACGGGGAAAGAACAAGTGTCTGTGGCTCTCTGTTGGACGTGTCTCATGACTAAATCTCAGCTGACTAGATATCATGCCAGCCGGGTATTAAATGTTTAATGCTAGTGGATGTAGGAGATTGCCTTCTACTTGTCCTGATTAAATATTTAGGGGTGTCTGAATGGTGCATTTGACATTGCTAGGTGCTGTGGGACCCCGTTCACAGTGTGAAGTGAGGGAACATAACTGACTGCCAGCTGTCTATTTGGTTGTGACTAGGGTGCAACTGGGACCTTGGCTGAGTAAAACTGGTGGCAGACACAGAATGGAAGGTGAGAGCGGTTATATTTAGCCATGTCCTTCCAAACAAAGCCCTGTTTCCTCTTTATACAGCAGCACCCTGCCTCTATGAGAACCTTGCTTTGTCCTTTTGAGTATAGGGGACACCAGACGGGGATAAAACTTGGCAACTTGGGTTGGCATACAGACCTATTTTAGATGTCTGCAGACAACTGTGAGTCTTGTATTTCTTAGTTTAACTTCACGGACACCGCAAATGGTGCCAATTTAGGAACACAGTGAAATGGAGTATACATTAAGAAAAAATAGTGTTTCTGACTACAGTAAGAGTTCTCCTAAGGAAAGAGATTAAGGTTATTTTAGTTTCCATCTGGAAAAACCAGCAAGGCGCAAGTACAAAGACAGACTTGGATTAATATCTTAAAATCAAAGAGCCGTTCTCACACCAAATTCCATGATCCGTTTACCTGACATCTTTGACCACACTCAAAGTGGAAAAGACTGGTAAAGCAGGAGTATTTTTTGGGTTGCTGATAATGCTTGAGAGTGGATGCTGACAGAAACTGTTCAGTATATAAATAAGTTAATGTGGAATTTATTCAGATCCATTTTCAGCTCTTTGGCTGCTTGGCAGATCACGTGGATTCATTTCTTCTGTGGAGATTACAGTGATGTTACACTGTTTGGCTTTCAAGCATTGGCAACAGAACATGAAATAACATGTACAACACATAGATTCACTGGGCCGTATTGTCGAATCGCAGAGCAATCTTGTAATCGTGAAAGAATTAACTTCACAGGGATATTATTGACATAAATCTATTGAATAGATCACAGGCAGGCTGGCAGCTCAAATAAATGAAGATGTGTCCAGGAATAGTGTGTTATGTGATATATGACAATGTCAATCTGTACACTACTGTGCAGCTGCCTGCAGGAGTATGTGCCTCTGTGGATATTCTTTCTCTACAGTGTCTGAAAAATTCAACAGATGTCTTTCTCTGTGTTTAGCATTCTTCTGTGGTGGGATGTGATCATCAGGGGCCTCTCAGGTTATTCTCCTTCCTCAGAAGCAGTGAAAGGTGTTAGGATATCAGAGGCATATCTTGACATGGGACCCCTGGGATCCACTCAGGAGACACCTGGTCGCACCACAGACCACTTTACAGTGCTGGCTCACACTGGCTCCATTGTTCTGAGAAGCTCACAATGGAAGACATGCACATAGAGATATATTCTGCAGAGAGACACGGTGCATTCCTCTGAGGTTACGATGTATTGAACACCCTGGCGCGTTCCCCAGTGCACACAATCCATATTCACATCCACATGGCGAATACAAGTCCTGCAGTGTGTCACCCAAAACAACTGCAGTCTGCAACTGGGGAGATAAAGAGAATGGAGGCAAACTTAGTCCAGCTGGAGAGCCTTCCCTGTGGTCCACAGAGGAAGACGAAAGTAAGCGAAAAGCATGTCTGACTGAGCCTGTCTGCTTGGCTGGCCTGTTGGACAACCCACAAAGGGACACGGGGGATTGATCAGAGGAGGAGAAGACCTCCACAGGAACAGCCTGGAGGCAGGAGGAACCTTCTGCTCCACAGTCAAATCTACTTGTGAAGAGACAAACACTCCGAGGATGAAAGTAGACTGTATTGATGTGATCAGTGCCTCAGCTCAGTCACGCCACATGATATACGTAGATGCTTGGATCACAGTTTGGCATGTGCTCTGGCAGTCTCCGCTTCAGCGGTGGTTGGCTGCTGCTCCTATTTTCTGGCCTCACCTTAAATGATTACTCAACATATGACTCGAGTTCATGGAGCTATTGACAGGCTCTCAATACTGTGTGTCAACACTCAAACCAGCCAAAATCTTTGTCGAGCACGGAGCAGATGTGGCTTTTATGTGTTGATAGAAAAAAAAGAGAGCTTTAGAAGTCTGTGGGAGCTAAACTAATGATTTAAAGTGTGACTTGTTGTGGTCTCGTACAAAATAAGCAAATGTAATGACTGTCTGCACCCACTGTCTATTCTTTACAATATTCCAGAGGTTTGCGGTCGGACTGTAATGCTATTTTCATTGTGCGGTTCTTTGTTTGCGCTGGTATCTGTTTGTTCGTTGTGCCATTCTTCGTAGGAATGTTGTTGTTGGGCTTCTGCTTTTCATTAGCTGGACTGCGTCAGGAAATTCTGACCCATGCTTTACGGAGCGGAGCGGTGGGGAGGGGTGAAATCATGTAGGCTATTGTAATGCTGTCGTGCAGCTCTCTCTCGTAACATTGGCCTGCATCACACTTCATTAGTGTTCCTGTGATCCCGAGGCTCTGGTTTCAGCATTTAGACTGAGGTCAGCAGGAAGCCGGACTGCATGGCAGGAGCAGGCTCACTCAAGGGCTGCTTGTTAATATGCTAATGCCTTCGCATGACTGGCTGGTTTACACGTAATCTTTTAATTTCTCTCATTTTGTGTCTGATGCGCTGCAAAGTTGAAATTTTTCTGTAGTCTTAAAATTTGGGATGTTGGGCCCATTGCTTAGGGAACCTTGCTGGGTGGATGAAGGTGGGATAAGTGGTTATGGCATGAAGGAGGACTTATAGGCCCTGTTATGGCTGGATGGTTTAGCTATAATCTGATTGAGCAGGCTCGGGAGACTTGATGGGGGCGGCATCGGGTCCTCACAGCCAGACAACCAGTGTGCTCACACCTGCCACTCCATTTCATCTCAATGTTCGAGCTGATTACTGGCAGTAATTAAAATTTCTAATTATATCTGATTCACTATCAAGCAGGATTTGTAGAAATACAGATTATTAGCTGGTTTTGTTTTGGCTCAATTACCCACTTACGTCTCATGGGAGCAGCAGCTCGTAAGCTAGATATGAGCTCTGCCAGCTCGATATCTCCAGCAGCTCAGTACAGCTCCGCGCCTGAACACCTGCAAGCATTTACAACAGGTCTGCCTTTTGGTCAGTTGGATAGTGTAACGTTGTAGCTTCAGAACAAGATACCTTCCTGATGGGAAGCTCGCACATTGGTGGCCCTTGTTGAAGAGAGCTAATGAATATTCAGAAGCCACGGCGCATGTAAGGAAACAGATGAGCAGAGAAAAGTATTCAGAGTGGCGTGTCGTCGGGGTTGCTGAAGTTTAACCAATTGAACCCACAGAAAACCACGGGCAGGTTTTCCAAATGGTGAGAAGAGGGAAAATACTTCTTCAGATTAAAAGCAAGAAACCAGCGGTGGAAAACATGAGTGGCAGAAGCAATCCTCCAAAGCAATCTATAGCAGCCCATCCAACCTTGAAGGAGCGTACAATAGCCAGAGCCGTTTCCTCGGCATTAGCAGTCTTGTGTGGGATGCTGTATAATCTACCTGCCAGATTAAGATGACATGGTCATTGTCTAGAAGAGAGAATTGAATTATGGTGTGTGAAGGGGATTTAAATGAGATTATAGGGAAAGAACTCATCCAGCATGCGTGAGATGTGCAAAGTCAGAGGCTCCGCACACACCGACTACACTCACTCTCTCTCTCACACACACACACACACACACACGTGCTGCATATGTGCTCATGAATTGTGAGCCATTTTGCATACACTTAAGCACCAACACAACAAAAAAAACACAAAACGCATAACACATGCAAATGCACATGTGCACACGTACACACTTGGCCTACATTCACAGGTCCCACTGCATCGGGGCTCGTTCCCTTGCGTTTTGCTGAATTCTTACAGCAGAGACGATGATTTTCTCTCTTGTTTTGCGGTGACAGTGCATCCTCTGTCTGTGACTCTGTTTTCTGCCCACTAATGTGTTTACAGCGTTGGCTTGCAAGGGTTCCTTAACACAAGTATATGGGCTAATCCCCAGGATGTGTGCGATTAGCTTAACAACTCTGCAGCATATTTAGTACATGTATCTGCTCTGTTTAACCGCAGCTAATCTCCTAGCATCCCCAAACTGCTGAGTTCTCATGATCCTCCCTCTCCATGTTTACTCTTAAACTCAATCTCTTTTCATGTTTTTCCCCAGGCTCTGGGCGGATGTTTTTTCACATTCGCGTAGTAGCGTATGAGTTATTGTGGTGGCTGTGGCCATGTGACACGTTTGTCTACTTGCGCACGTGTGTGTGTTTGCGTGTGTGTGCAAAGTCCGCTCTGTGTAATTGCTGTGGATGCTGTTATCTCAGAGGATGTTGCTCTGTGTGTGTGTGTGTGTGTGTGTGTGTGTGTGTGTGTGTGTGTGTGTGTGTGTGTGTTGTGTGTGTGTGTGTGTGTGTGTGTGTGTGTGTGTGTGCGTGTGTGTCTGCCCTGTGGGACAAGTGTTGAGAGATTCTGCAACAGCAGCTCGCCATTTGTTTTATTATCATTGATCATCAGGTGATAGGACACACAAAGGCTTCATAACAATACTGATGGTATCAATTAATCACATCTATCAGATAGCATGTGATCTCATCCCTCTGAGCCCTGTTTATGCCACACATAAGCAAATGCATCTGTGTCTGTGCCGGTACATCAATTGAGGGTGGATGGATTAGAATTAGCAGATGGACTGTATTTACATTAGCCACAGGGTGCTAACACAGACAGAGTCAATCTGGTGTGCAGGGCTGAGACCAGGTTGTTACTCACTTGGGTAGAGCCAAGCCAGGACACCTTGTCTGGGGCTCTGCAGCAGCAGCAGGGGGTCTGAGTGCGGCCAGAGTCCAGTCTGTCTAAGGTTAAGTAGATCAGTAGCGCAGGTGAATTAAGCGGAAACTTTGTGCTCCAGTGGCTGCCTCATAATAAGTGTGATACTAGTAGGCAGCAGAAATTGTACATTGAACCATGATGTAACTACGGAGAGGTAAAGAAAGGGAATACAACTAAAACATAAAAGGAGAGGAAGAGCAGGAGGTTATAAGTTGAAGGAAGCAAGCGCAACGAGAGGAGGGAGTGCATGTGAGGGGAGCTCACGAACCCAAAACCCCATGCAAGTGTTTTGAAGTCAATTAGCTTTCTTCCTGATATATTCATGCCTTTTTCGTCTCCCTTTGTTCTCCGTTCTCTTGCTCGGTTATCACAGTCCCAAGTTCTCCGCAGGGGGCTGGTTGCAGTGTTTTGCTAGGCGAGGCTTGTGTTTGTGTCAACCAACCATCACATTCCCTGCAGAAACGGCCAAACCTTTCTTTTTCTCCGTGTCTCTGTTTCTCAGATATCTATTCCTCTCTACATCCTTCCTTTGAAAATGGATAGAGTGCTTTCAAGGCAGCATTTTCAACCATCACAGATGAACAAATCAGCCAAAAGTTGTGACAACACAATTTTTCCGTTTCGTTTTCATGCTATTAATGTTTATCCTATTTGCAAATCCTGATCCCTGTTGAAGGCAAAATACTGTATGCATGCCGGCTCTAAAGCCTGCCCTTTACTATAACAAGTTCTGCTATTGTTGTCTAAATGCTAACAAATGAGTCTCGGAGAGGTCGCGCGCCTCAGAGAGGTGTGATTATCGCTAATCAGCATCCATACAAATCGATGTGAACTAGCTCTCCTTGGTAGTGAAGAGAGAATGAGAGGCATTAGGTTTTCGCTAAGCTGCTGCAACATACTTTAACTGTGCAGGGTGAAAGTAAGTGGCCATCGTTTCCTGCCAAAAGGGAGACAGTGAGGACCCTTTTTTTTTTTTTTAGGAGCATCTCTCAACTTAAGAATTAAGAAATGATAGCAACTTGGCTGGAACTACCCAAGGGTGCTTTGCAGTGGAAGACACAGAGACACTGACAGATACTTAGTGGGTTGTTTTGGTAGCGGTTTACAAGCATGGCAGTTGTGGAACAAAAGGAGAGATGAAGGCTACCAGTCCCCAGAGTTTTTGAGCTTTAGTACAGGCTTCTATTTTGGGCAGAATGATTCTTTGAGAGAACAAGAGAGTTAGTGAGAGAGAGTGGGAGAAGCAGCCTTTTTTTTATTGCACCCATTACATGTCATCACTCCAAACTAATCATGTCCTGGAAATTGAGCCTGAGGAAGACTGCTGAGCTTGGATTTTACTCGGCTCCCCATCCCCTCCCCCTTTTCTTCACTCTTTCTCTCTACCCCCCCTCCTTCTTTCTCACACCCTCACATCATTCTGCCTCTTTATCTCAGTCCAATCTGTAATTCCCCCTCTCCATCCATATCTGCGCCCTCTTTTTCTTTTTTTTCTATTACTTTCCTTCTCTTTGCTTTCTTTTTTATTTCTCCTGCTCTATTTCTCTTCTCTCCCTTCTTTCTTTCCCTCGCCGCTCCCTCTCTCACTGGTGTTCCACTGTTAACTAGTGAGCCAGAGAGTAGTGCCCCAGCTCCTCTACACTGGATTGTTTGCTCTCAGACAAAGAAGTGGATTTTCAATTAAATTGGCTGTCATTAGAAAGACGGCGTTCCAGAGCCGTCTGCAGCACGGGCAGCCTTCGCACATGCTTTGATGATGGCTCATTTTCCTCAACGTCGTTCCCCCTTCCTCCCGATCCGGTCTGAGACACTCGAGCTCCACCACGTCTACGTCCATACATCTCAGAGGCAGAGGCTCTTACACCAGTGGTTTTGCAGCTCCAGCAGACCTGCTTATAATATCAGCTTCCACAGTCGTAAGGTGGAAATCTGCTATGTGTTAAGATGCTGACTGAACCAGAGACCCCCTGTCTGGTAATTGCATCGGCTTAATAGTTCCAAGAATGCTATCTTCACATGACAGGTGGTCACGAGATGTGGTGGGATAAATCGCTGCATAAATTATCCGGAGTGGTGGAATTGCAGTTTTGCTGAAAAAGGGGAAGTGCAGGCGTTTCACAGGGAGAGGCGATAAGCAACTGGATGGGAAATGTGATGGGAGGTGGTAGAGGGGACTTTAACCATGACACAGGGGAAGCAGGGCTTTGAATGGTTGAATCCTGAATGCATTGTGGGCAGTTGTTATCTTTCAATACAAAAAAACACAAATGATTCAGGTCTGGGTGAATGAGTTTGAAGAGCAGGAACACAAGGGCCTGGGGACAGACGGCATACAGATTACATGCGTGGTCTATCCTCCAGGGTGTGCAGAATACGCTTTCTTCTATAACACGGTATTTTCATACATATTTGATCCTCTCCTGGCTGTGATTACCACTCACCACATTGTCAATCTCCATCTCTCTCCACTTCCAGTCTGCCCCCCCCCCCCATGTGTGTGTTGGGCTTGTTTGTGTGCCTATATATGCACACATTGTGGGGAGAAGGGGGCCAGTTATATTAGATTTGGCAGAGGCAGCACAATTTGTCTGACATGTTGAGGGAGAAGATTAAAGGGGGAAACACAAAATGCATTCAGTATTACACTCCCATCTCACAGCTGTAGCAATTGATTTTTTAAAAGTACACATCGGAGTGCCTGGACCGCTGATAGCTGAGAGGGAGGTGTGGAGAACTGCCATTATCAGGCCAAAGACTCCAATTCACACATGTAAAAATTCAGAATGAAAAGAGGATAAACAGCAATAATCTGTTTCTGCGGACGGAAGCGTGTCTAAAGTCATTTGGGGGGGGAAGCCGCTGTGTATGAATTTCTCCACTGCTCTGGCTCATTGTCCTTTACTACATGGCTCGGCCTAAGCCTGCCCTCTGGGTCAGATTACTCACAAAATGCCTCACAGCCTTCCCAGGATTCCCCTAGTCTGAGCTTATCATTCTCCCACACATTCAGCAACTCCACTGGAAAGCGAGGGCCCGGTCTTAAGCGCGAGCGTACGTCATGCCTGCCAGTTGACCGAACACTGAATGGTATGGCCAACAAAACCAGGAGGGAAATGCATTCATCAGCAGTGGACTGCTAATATTGGTCAAGCACCTGAAAAGCCTCCACAACAGCGAGATGGCAACTGCAGCGGAGAAAAGCCAGACAGGTTGAGATATCTCTATATTCCTCCGCTAAATAAACAAGAGTGCATGTTAACATTCTTATAGCTCCTCGGCCATTGATGAGGGTGAACTTTAAATGAAAGCACCAGTCAATGTCAGCCAGTTAATGCCGTCCTTTGGCAATAAATGGTTTCTTAATGGTTAGTCAATTTTCCCACTTTTGCGTGTAGTCTCATATGAAATGATTAGTGACGCATGGCTGTGTTAAGAGAGGGAACATCAATCAAGCCTGAGAGAAAGGATGGCTAATGACACATGTGTCTGAGAGGGAGGCCCGAGGGGGTGGTGGGTGGTGATGGTGGTGCGGTAGCTGCCTTTCACACTCATAGATGTATTTTTGTTCTCTTTGTTCTGTCTTCTTATCTCACAGCTTGTAATTATTAGTTGTTCACACAGATCGTACTCAAAAATCTAAGCTCAACTTATAAAAAAAAAGAAAAGGGTTTTAAATAAAGATTTTCGAGACTTAACAGGAATACTTTTGGACTTGCGTACACCTACAATGTTTGCCACGCAAAAGAAACACACAAAAGAACCCCCCCCCCACACACACACACACTTTTTTTTTTTTTGCATTACTTTTGATGATCAGGTAAACACGTGCATATGTGCCCCAGAGTGTGTGTCTGTTCTGCAGCTGCTGACGTAATGCCTGTTGTTTTTATGAGTCCCCTCCGCTCCGTGTGTGGAGCTCCTCTGACGTCAGCATGTGGCACGCCATGAACCGTGAAGCCCCGTGTATCATGTGAGTGTAGGAACAGAAGAAACTCTCTCTTTGATCAGTGTGGAAAACTCAAACCAGCATCCATCATACTGTGCCAGTGTGTGGGAACACTTTCACACAGTCTTTACCTTGACGGGGAATTGAAACTGACTTGGTGGAGGAACGTGACCCTCCTGGGGTTTAGAACAAAGTGCTTGTGTTAGTAAACAGATGCATAAATTGCATTCTTCTGAGCCGTGAGTAACAGCTCGCAGACTTGCACAGCCTGTGACAGGGGTGTATAATTTCAGCATCCCTCGAGCTTCCCAAGGCTTTAGTTAAACATTCCGGAAATACCATCCTGGCAATCCGTCTTTAGCCACCAAGCCAAGGAGTGGCTTCCTGCTCCTTCTCCTCTTGAGGCCTGGTGATGTGTGTACGGTTCCCTCATGGGGCTGTCAGATCAGCTGGCACATTGTACTCTATCCATCTGCTCACACTTTTTCTACTCTTGTCTTTATTTATAGCTGTCACTCAATATATCCAACCCATGCGTCTCTTTCTGCGGAGGGAACAGTCGAGTATTATAAGTTTGTGTTGTTTCGTCGCATTGTGATACTGGCAGTTCAGACTGGACTAAAATTTTCTGATTACAGATGCTATTTTTTTTTTAGAGCACTGCATTTCATTCAAGCCTGAATGGGGAGGCTGAGTAGTTGTGTCATTGTCTGGTAGTCCAGCACCAACTGGAAGGTAGGCTACTTCTTAGAGGTTGCATAGCACAAATTAAGATTTTTTTAAACTCCATTAAGATGATGCCGTGGAGCTTGGCATGTCATTTCTATAAGTTTTGGTTTAAATATTTGGCTTTTACTGTCTGGGATGCCAAATAAAACAACAGTGAAAAACATGCCAGGCAAAGGTCTAAGGAACTAAGTGTTGCTAAATGAAGAATGGCAAAGTTCTCTAATTTTTCAGCCACGTAACACATTGACATACATTTTAGAGGAAAAACATTAAACTAGAGGAGCATACTACACAGTCTGGTTTTTACTAATTAAATGATAATTGGGCGGCCTGGATTAACTGGGTTTGGATAACAAAAATTGTGTCATGGGCTAACTGCCCAACTGCCAATCGCCCTCAAGCTACAGGACATGTCACACTTTATATACATTGGTTGAAATCATAGCATGGTATCGGCGTAATGCTAACTCAATTATGCCCCTTCATTCTTCTGAGCCCCAAGCTTAACCTTATCTTAGATGGCCATGAACCATAACTGATATAATCATAGCAGTCCCTGTGTGGATGTGTTACCAGCACATTATCAGACGTAGTAAATCAGTTTATGGATTAATCAAATTTAGCCCCCTCATCTTTAAATAGCTGCCCCCCTCCCGCTCCCTCCTCCACAGCGTCCCTCCCTGCAGTTGAATCAGCTGAGCGCTCTGCCCATTCCCAGAGCATTCAGGTGTGGCTCCACCTCCGCACTCTGTTAATAAGGACGTAATGGCTCCATATCTGCTCCCAGGCCAAATGAATTGAATCAGTTCCACAGTGTGATTAAGAACATGGAGCTGGTGGCCTGGGTGACTTGCGCAAGGCTTCGCTGGTGCTCTCGCCTTTCCCGTGCTGTCCAAGTTTAGGGGACAGGTTTTGGCCCATCCTCACTAGATGCCTGAAGCACCTGCCGCAACACACATGATCAAAGGTGCTCAGTGGGAGCCGTGACTGCTGCAGGTTTAGTAGAGTTTGGAGGGAAAATACTTGAGTCTTTCCTCTCTTGTCTTTGAACCATTGACACTACCCTTTGAGCAATGAAGTAATTACATCCATATTGTCTTATGAGGGAATGTATAATATAAAACAAATGTATTTTTCACACTTACATGAATAGAAGTGGAAATCAATAACCTCTTTTTTCATTCACACCTCTTCTTAGTGTAAAGGGAGCCATCACCTCTCATCTTTTTGTGTTTTAATGATAAAGTATATATACATAAAAAAGAACAAAGGAAGAATACAAAGCAGTAGCACACAAGCAGCCACCTAATTAAGTATTTCTGTAGCCAACAGCCATAGATAATGAAGGAAGCAGGGGTTGGTGGGAATTGGTTTGACAGCCTTTTCTCTGTGTTACTCCCTCCCGCAGCAACGTCCTCTTGGTCCTCTGTAAATACCATTGAGATGAATTAGCACCACTGATAAAAACAGACCCGTTTCACAAAAGACACCGTAAGTGACGGTAATTGTCTTCCTCAGATTACATTTCTAACCTTTGCACCTCGTTTCTTCCTTCCTCTTCGCAAGCCCCACTTCTGTTAAGCACAGCAGCATTGAACTGACAAGTTGTGTTATTCAGATACACTGTTACTTTGTGGAGCTTAAGAGCCACTTTCTCTCCTATTTCTTTGACTGGCTGTCATACACTCCAGTGCCACTGATGGAAAGAGTCGTCACTCGCTGTCAGAGCAGCCGTGCACAGTGGACAAATATGACAAACACCTTTGGTGCTTTGATCCTGTTTGAATTGCACATCTCTGCCACCCACTTCACTCCTAACAGTAATTTATACTATATACATCCAAAGTCTTGGCTGGCATGCAGCCAGAATATCATATACTGACGCAGGTACGACGTTCGCAGTAAACTATGTGCAATGTGGTGTTCTGCCTGAGGAAAACAAAGCTGTGGGAATGTTCATGAAGACAAAGTAAAGTGATGGATACAATAAGGCAGAGAGATGTAGGGGTGGGTGAAAAGATAAAGCAAGTGTGCGGGAGGGAGGGACTGAGAGAGAGAGAGAGGAGTGAGCGAGAGATGAATAACTGTTTGACAGGTGGAATGAAAAAGCCGCGGAGGGTGTTTTGGAGCGGTGTGAGGAGTGTGTGCGGTGTGGTGTGGCGCAGCACAGCGTTTGGGTCATACATCACACTAATACAGCAGGAGGACATAGCCTAGCACAGCGCTATGCAGAGCAGGAGGAGAATAATGTGCTGCGCTTGCACCCGCTCAATCTGATTGAAACACACAGCACAGGGGCTACATTTACTCACCCCCCACAAGCACACTTTATAAATCTAGTCTTGGCCTGTATATTCTCCCAGATAATCCCTGAAAACAGAAACGGAGAGCAGACACATGGGTTCTCCATCATGGTGGGAGGAAGGTCTGCTGCATTGTGTGTGTCAACTTGCTGCATGTGGCTGTGTAGAGCTGGTTTGCCATGGCCGGAAACATTAAAATACAGTGATAAGGTGAATGAATAGTAAGGTGTGCAATTAAAAAAGCATTAGGTCACCGTTAAAAATGGGTCTGGCTTCCTATAAGACATTGATCAGGACAGTTTATTACTTTATAAAGAAAAAGAATAGGGAGGGATAATAACCCAGACATTCCCCTTCTATTCTGCTTGTATATGACATGCTAATTAATCTTATTTGTAAATCTCTGTTTGGCGTAGTTGTTTTCTATTTGGGTGTAAGAGTCCCAAGTTAAGGGTGAAGTCTTAGAAGGTGCTGAAAACAAGACAAAGGGTGATTATTGTAAACGACGGTGGTATAAATGTTTTACGTTTCTCATTGAATGAGGTAATCTAACCTTCACTTAACTGGGCCTGGCTCTGTGCTCCTCTCTCTGCCAGCCTTTGATCACTGAAGCAAGATTCAAAGCAATTCTGATGAGAGCTCAGAACCTCTGTCTCTCGTTCTACTGACATTTACATTATCCAGCCTGGTCTTTCTTCAGCCCTGATAATTAGCTCCATCACTGCAGTGCTGCAAAAAAAAAAAAAAAAAAAGAATGACGGTATCATCTCTGGAAGGATGCTATAACAGCTACGTGTTATCACGCAGCCTGTCACATGAACTCCTGAGCTAGGCAGGTGATGGCCCACATGCCAATCACACCTAACGATATGCAGCAGACAGGCAATGGTGATGTGATATTCCTGCGACTAGTGTGCTACCTTGCAAACCCCTCTATGGACGTATTTAATTGGCTTAGGGTTCAGGTCTCAACTGCTTACACTGCTATTAGCACAGAGGCTGCGCTGCTTTGCATTTGTCACCTCTCACCTCCTTCAGGGAGTTGTGGTGTTAGGTGGGCTGAGTTTGGAGGCCTTTGCTGTTGTGCCACTCTGACCTCAGGAGGTGCTTAATTAAGGTTGAGGGACAGCCAGATGATCACACCTACAAAAGCCACACGCAGCGGTGATGATGAGGAGCATTTAGACACCCCCCATCCGTCCTGCCGCGCTCTCTCACCTTCTGGCCATGGAGCTGATTGAATAGAGTCATCACTGATGGCAACCTCTTCCACAGATGTGGGTGGGCTACTGGGGACATCAAGGTCTGCCTTGGAAAGAGAATTGGATTCCCTCCACTAATAAGGATTTGTTCACCAGGGAGTTAAAAATGGATAGAGGTTGTCTTTGAAAGGTGTGCCTGTAGGGGTTTTGGGGGGGTTAGGGGTTATGTTAGGGGTTGATAGGTTGAGATATGGCGGTGGATCCCACTGTTGACTAGGATGCTATTTTCATTATTGTCCTGGTCTTGTCTTGGGCTGTGTTCATTAGAGTTCAAGGGTTGGTGTGCACCAACTTTCACAGACGTTGAAATTGGGGTTTCAAGGGGTATAAGAGGGCCCCTCAGGCGGTGAACTGGTGCTTTGGAGCATTGTGGTATTTGACAGGGCAGCTGTAATTGCTCCTCAGAGACCAAGGAGAGTCAGCATCATCAAAACGAACACTTCTGAAAGGGATTCACTCCCAAAAGGAAAGAAATGTTGCATGGGAGGAGGGAGGAGGGTGCCCTTAAGGGAGCAAGTCAGGAAAAGACATTTATTCATTTTGTGTTAACTTTTATATCTTTGGAGAAATTACCTCAGATGTCCTCCTTAGGTCCTTTGGGGCATTGAAATCTCTTGCCCCTTTACTGCCACGTCCTTTTCCTCTCAGCAATCTTTTTTTCTTCCCTCAAATTTATTTTCTTTTCATTTGTGTCAATGGTTGTGTTTTGAAAAACATGAGAGTGAGGCCAAGCCTTGGGGTCCCCCAGGGCCAGCACTGAGGCTCTCTTTCAGCATGCGGCATGATGTTCAAAGGCTCCTCCAGTTTTTAGCCCAGTTGAAAGCCAAGTGTTTAGGGTGATTCACAGTAATGGCCGTATCCTTTGCTGTGCCGGGTCATGAGAGTGGCTTGGGTCATGGGCAGACGAGGGGTTTTTGGACAGAGCTGTTTGAGGATAACTGGCCTGTAATAGCCATATTGACATCTGCTGCTAGGAGATAGTAGTCGTGGTGTAGCACTTGGATTCAGCCTTTCTGTGTGAGGTTTCTCTTGAGGCTGTGATAAATATACCTCTGTAACTGACCAGGGTGTCAGAAACCACTCGTTTTTTGTTTGTCTGGATTCAGCGAATGTTGCTTTATGACTGAAGGGTAGAGACAGCTGCAGAAACTGTGTGGCAACATCTTCTGTTGTATAACTGTGCTTCTGCGCACGTGCGTGCGTGCGTGTGTGTGTGTGGTGCAGGGTGTGCATTATCCAGGTCAGATGGGTCACTACTGGAGTGATGGGTGTGTTTTTGATGGGTGACCTAACTTCCTCACCCTTCACCTGCCTCCTCCCTCTTCCATCCTTCACCTCCACTGAACATGATGTATCACTGTATACCTCGAGAGAGAGGAAGTATCATGGTTTAATCCTATCAGCTGGCAATTAGTCCACCTCCTCCACTCTGTGTAATACAGATATATTAGCATTAATAAGACCAGAGCTTCATGGCTGAGTGCATGCAGAAAAGATCCCTCTCCATAAACAATAGCTGGCGTTCCCTTTGGGTGAGCCCCAGTTGTTGACCCATGATGAACTCCTGACCAGAGCTGCCATGTCCTCCCGACTTGGTGCAGTGACACTCTGGATTGTGACCAACAGACAGCGAGAGCGAGAGACAGACTGACAGTTTGACCCAGACACACTGGAGTGCAAACAGGGGGATCTATAGAGATTATACTGCCTGCCTTTTTAAATAGCCTCAGTCCTTCAGTGTGCAAGTCGCCCCCTGCTAGAGAGGCCTGGTCAAAGAGATAGGTGCCTTTTTTCTTTTCATGTTGCAGAATGTAGTTTCACTGGAACTGATTTGTCATCACAAGCAAATTATTTTCTTTCTTTTTTCATATTTCTTTTTTTCTTTTTTTTTTTTTAGTTTCTACTTTTGCTGGGGCTCAAGCAGAGTGCAGTGGTGAAAGATATACTGTTGGCCCTAATCTTATCCTTTCTTTTGTGTATATGCAGTCCCAAACCGGCTGCCTCTTAACTACCTTTGCCCCTTATCCTTTCATTCTCTCTCTCTCTCTCTCCTCTCTCTCTCTCTCTCTCCCTCTCTCTCTCTCTCGCTCTCTCTCTCTCTCCCTTTCCTCCCCTCTCCCTCACCTCCCCTACTGCCACAATGAGATGGTTTAATGGAAATTATTCTGAAATGGAAAGAAACGAAAAGTCCAGGGTTCACTGGCTCTTTGTCAAACCATATCTGTTCAAGTCAGAGAAGGCATAGTAGCAACTGGGGCACACATCTCTTAACTTTGCTGAAAGGCCATTTGTTATTAAGGCAGTGTAAGCACTGTATTTCTTTTGCTTGCAGTCTTTTATGTCTGTCGCACTTTCTTCCCCTTTTAACAATGAGGACCAGTGTCCCGAGTTCATATACTTTATTCCTTATTTTGGTTCATTTAAAACATCTTTCTGACTTTGGGATTTTGGAGGGTTTCATTTCCTCTGAAAACAGCCTATTTGAGGTTACAGGGCATCAACATATTGGACAGGAACACATCGCTGAAATCCATTAATCACCAGAGGCAGATCAAAATGTCTCAGCGCTACATGATGTTTTCTACAAAGGTGCCTTTATGAGTTACTTCAGCTTCACTGTCTGTTCTCTATGTGACTTTGAATGTCTATTTAAGTTCTAGGTCATGTTTATAAAATCATAGTTAAGTCATGCTGATAGAATAAGAGCTTGTGATTTAGTACCAGCTGTCATTTGATACTTCACTTCTCCTCTTATTTATTTTCATTCTTTAACTTAAATGTATGAAGAAGTCAGAGCTTTGACAGTCCGTTGGTTTTTATAGGCAGTGATTCAGCATATTTGCTTAATTGTGCTCATATTCAGAGAGACATGGGCAGTCCTCTGTGACAAACACTTTGTGTAAATGGAAATTAGAGATGTTCTGCTGTATTTGTTTTGCATACTCTCAGTGGTACAAGACGTTAAAATGTCCTTCCCGAAAATCCCCCCTGTTCCGTGTTGTTCCCTGTTCATTCACAGGTAGCTGTGCGATGTGGGGCTTCTCTGTAAGCCGGGTGTCACTCTCCCAGAGCCTAATAACAGCAAAGAGAGGAGGGGGATTTGTCTTCCTTTCCCCTTTACTTATCTTTTTTGTTTGTCCTGGTTTCCATAGATGAGCAGCAGCCCTCCATTCTCTTCTCAAGCGAAACTAAGTGCTGCCGCTACTCTCGACCTGCCAGCTCCAAATTGGCAGCCTGACCTTCTTTTTCTTCCTCGGGGCGTCTGCACAAAGCCATACCTCTACCATGGGGGAAAAAATGCAATTAAGAGGTGACATAAACACTGAGCACCCGTTGTAGCCGTGCCCAGGATGAAGGAGGGGGTACGGCAGCTGCCACAGTGACATGCACGCATAGATACTGGTCTATTAATTGGACTTTACACATTGCAGAGTGACACAGGGGTGAACAGCCTCAATAGGGAACAGCGGATGTGACTCAGTTTGACTGAATGAGCATTGACAGGAGAGTGGTGTCAAACTTTGCTCTTGCTGGTGTATGCATTAAATGTGGCTGCTCTTTGACCTTGTGTTTTGATTTGTTGTAGGCAATTATCACCTAATGTTTCTGCACTTGTGACAAACACGTTATGCAAAGCGGCGATGCATTGTAAGCAATGTTCAACCCTTTGAAATCATATAAGCCATTTCATAATATCACCAAACAAAATTTCGAAGATTAAATCTAGTAATTTTTTGCAACTTCCAGGCTTTACTGGAGTATGAGACGAAAGATGCTGGACAAGTAAAATTAAACCTAATCCATTCTTGTAGAGACAGAAAGTGTTGCAGCTCACAAATGCAAATCAAATATAAAATATAATGGCCTTTTTGTATCTCCTGTTGAATGTTCAACAATCACTGATCAATACAAAGACATCATGTCGCTCTAATTGAGTTTAATGTGTGAGTGTCTGCAAATAATATAAATTATGCTCTATGAAAACACAATACCCTTTTTTTTTTTTTGCAATACGATATAAGAATACCTCGCAGCTTTTATTTTTAGTAGAGGAAGCCCATTAAAACGGGGAATGAGGGAGAGTGGTGCTTAATTGCCAGCTAAGGTGTGTGACATTTGGAGCAGCACATCGAATCTGGCCCAAAGTCCAAAAGGTGTTGTGACGGACTGAGTAATTACTCTGGTCTCTCCAGGCAACAGATTTAATAAGACGACTCTGATAGAAGGACACACACACACACACACACACACGCACACACACACACACACACACACACACACACACGCACACATGCACACACATTCAAAGATGTCCGCACAAGTTACATGGATCGTTGTGGTATAGATTTTGTTTGTTTATGTGTGTTTGTGCGCTTGATGCAGAGGATTTCAGCAGATGTGAGGTTTTGATTTGGATGAATGCTTGATGGGTGTTTTTTTTTATCTTCTCCTTTTCCCCATGCTTGAAGTATGAAGTAGTTTTCATTTCCACTGAGTAAAAAAGCAACATAAAACCTAATGTTAAGTCTTGTTTATGTAGGCAGCTATATGTCACAGTTACAGTGTTTTAAGCTGTGGTCACAAGCTAACATTTGTTTTTATCTGTATGACTTAAAAGTTCTTAGCATCTATGAATCTGCTGTACATTGTTATTGCTGTATATGAGCTTATCTTCATATAACCTCTCTGAGAGTGATCAGGAGTGATCTATCTGCTTATAGCCTTGTAAACAGCCTGCCGCTCCACCATGTCTGTGCTTACCATGTTTGTACAGTAGATGAGTGGTTCCCTGGTCCTCTCCTCCAGGGTTGTTTAGCTTTCAGACCCCTGACAGAGGAAAGGAAACTCCCTTGGGGGAACATGAAGCACTACAGGTTGAATGAAATTCTCTCTGAACACTCCAAAGCTCTCTTCATCTCCACAGGCTCTGGGGAAAAAGCAGCAGAAAAATGTTTAAAACAGGATGCTTAATCCAGCAGCGTGGAAAAAGCATAGTAGCGCATGGAGTTTTTTTTTTTTTCTTTTTTTTTTTACCCAAGAGAGAAAACACTTTAAAAGAGGCCCAACATGATAGGCCAGTATAATGAGCCACCACTGGCTGATATTAGAAAGTTTATTCATAGAGTAGCACTAGAAGATGGCTTAGTGCAGGATGTTATCTTAATGCCACAACATGATAAATGATACAGGAAGGGTAGTGTTAGGAAGTAGTTAGGAAATGTGTAGTAACATATTTCCCACCACAGAGAGCTGTAACTTATTTTACAGAAGAGTATAGAAGCAAAAAAATGAAACTGTGACACTGTGCTCTTGTTGTGCGCAGACATATAAAGACTAATACGAGCGTACAAACTGCGGGTAAACAGTATTAAATGTAGCTGATGTGATAGCATGGGACCCGCTGCTCATCTTTTATAATTAACTCAGTAAGCGTGATCCAATATGCTTCAATATCTGTATTGTAGTTAAGTAATAGAACATCACTCACACACTGTGCCATCTAATGATAAGTTATGAGAATGAGTCCTCCTTAAATGGTCCAGAGGGGTGTGTGTGTGTGTGTGTGTGTGTGTGTGTGTGTGTGTGTGTGTGTGTGTGTGTGTGTGTGTGTGTGTGTGTGTGTGTGCATTACGGCAGGGTCTCAAACAGGGGCTAGTGGCTCAGTAAATGATGGTGGTGGGGTTGGCTACATCGACTGGGGTCATCACTCCCTGGGTAGCCTGATAGGTAATTCATACACCTTAGCTATATAAAGGGGGGTCAGTGCCTCTTCACCATTTATCATGCCACATGTATTCCTAAACCACCCACCCCCCACCCCCCCAACCCTACTGGCCTGTGCTCAGGCAAACTGTTGCATCAATACAGGGAGGCGAGATGTGCAGTGTGGGGAGGTACAAAGCCCTCAGTATTTAGCGTCAGCCAGAGAATTGTTCCTCTTATTAGCCAAACTGTGTCCTCCAGGTATTGCACCACGGAGCTGTGAGTGTAGACCGGCAGGTCCGGACAATATGCTAATTTAAATTTGCAGGTTTGGTGTTGTTCATTTGCAAAGTGGTGTTGCAGACCTGCACCTTGCTCGGGGTAATCATTAGCACGAGAGGAGGATTTAGTATTCTGCTCAGCTGAGGCACTGACATAGATAGGTCCCCGGCTTCTGTTTCTATTAGTGTCCAGGCCTGCGGCTGCACAGCCAACACATCAATGAGCGCTTTCTCAACGCATGGCCATTTCTCTGCTGCAGCTGCTGCCCTTCTAACTCACTAGCTCAGGGATAGAAATATGACACTGGAGAACACCCATAGTATTCTTACACCCTACCCCTCTGTCTTTTTTTTCTCTACTCCACACGATTTCACATCCAATTTTCCCATCGCCCAGTGACGCCCATTCCCCTAAGACCCCCAGGTACTGCAGGATCACTGGACTCCCCTGTGAGTGTGCGTGTGTGTGTGTGTGTGTGCGTGTGCGTGTGTGCGTGTGTGTGTGTGTGTGTGTACTCTTATTGATCAGGGTTGTGTTTCTGTGGTTCTAGGCTCCTGCTGCTGTTATCACTGCAGTGTGGAGGGTGGGGAGGAGGGAGTGTGGTTCACAGCACTGAGAGCTTCTGGGCAGCGTGTGTGTGTGTGTGTGTGTGTGAGAGAGAGAGAGAGAGAGAGAGATCTAATAGGATTTACAGTATGCACAGTCCAAGTTTTTTCTCTTAGCTTTTATATTTGCAACAAGAACAACAATTTACACAATTAAACCATAATTATGGTCTATTTGGTCTGACAGCTTGATAACTGTCCAGCAAGAGAAAGGTAACAGGAGAATACAGGAGGCATTAACAGTGAGGATACACAGGATCTATAATCACTGTAATCACAAGTAGGAGTAGGGTGTCTAATGTGATAAAAACAAGACCATTTTTAGATTTGTCTTTCAATTAGAAACTGTTTGTATGAGCAATTAAAATATGATGAATGCGAGATTAGTTCTAAGGACGTTGCTAAAATGCTCAATTTTTCTTTTCAGAGAGAAAATAAGTGATTCCGAGAAATGGAGAGAGTGGTGAAATAGAGCAAATGTCTCATATTAAGGATGTGTAAGTTGCCTGCTGCAGTAGATGTAACTCCTTCATTTCACTTAGACCAAAGTGAAGGTGAAAGAAGGAGAATTTTACCTTATTTTCCCCCATTCCCACCTCCTTTATCCACAGTTCCCCTTTACTGTAGTTCTCTGCTCAGTGGGTGTGGATAGGACTCTTATGATGGATTGCTTTACTGGTCCTCTTGAGTGCATGCATGTGAATAAATGGGTGCCGTGTGCGCATGTTCCTCGCTTCCCTCCCTCTTTCATCCGTATGCCTGTTTTTTTTTTTTTTTCCCTTTTTCCCCAAAGTTCTCCTTGCCACTCTCCTCCATCCTTTTCTCTCACTTCAGCTGTTTTGGACGTGTGTGCAGAAATGTATGCTGGGACACGGATATGTGCTTATATTCACATATGGCTGAACGCATAGACTCAGGGCGCCATTCCTCCGTGGCCACAGTGATTAATTACTTTTAACAAAGCAAACATAGTCTTGCTTGTCCGGATCAATCTTTTCCCCGTCTTGGTGCGAGCGGCTGTCACCAGTAATTGCCAAATTCTGTGTAGTATGAAATGAGGGCCACTTTCACCTCTCCCTGATCCTAAGCTAACCATAGCTTCAATTTTCTACGCTTGTAGCTCCCGCTCTCTTAGCTCCCGTGGCTCCATTGTCCTCTTCCTACTCATTTTTTATTCCCCTGTATCTCCATCTTTTTTCCCTGTAATGCAACCCTTTCTTTTTGGAAACTGTATTGCTTTTGAATATAGCTGTGGGATGGGCAGTCATGGCATCTCATTGTAAATTGTGTTTAGCAGCTGCCATATGCTTTAAGACCAGCACATACAAAAATCAAGCATCATGCCTCTTGCTGTCCGCGCATACTAATTGGCATCGCTCTACCAAGCTGATCAAACACCATTAATCTATTTGTAGTATATGTTTGTTTCTAAATGAGAAAATTAATACATTCCGCTACTATAGCCAGCTGGGTGCAGTGAGCCCCATTGATTGTTGGCACCCACAGTATGACTCATAGCTCTAGGTCTTTATTTGTCTTGCTGTGTGTATATGTGCATGTTTGTATGCGTGAGTGTTTCCTGGCGGTGGATTACTTTTATGTTGAGACTGGTTGCCAGATGACAATATTGAGGGTTTTATTTTCTTCCTTTTTTTTTTTTTTTTGAACATATGAACCATCCACAGGTGGTACGGAAACCTGTTCTCTTCTCATCTTATTACCGGACAGGCCATCGAGTCACGCAGCGTGCATAGAGATAGATATCAAAGCCAGGGAAATACAGCTAACGTGATTAGCAGGCGGACACAATTAATGATGCATGGTGATGGCCAAAGAACGCTGAGGGAACTTGCTGTTTAATGAGCTAACACAGAGGCTGTGCAGATGTGTTACAGGACCACTCAGTGTTATCAGAGGGAGACACCCCCTTTCAGTAGAACTCTGCCAATTAGCCTTATTATGGGAGTTGACTGTCAGGGTGTCAGTCTAAAATAGTGATTACTTGTCGCTAAACTGTGCATTAACAGCATTTTGCTTGTTCAAATGCGCAGTACAATGCGTGTTTTTTTCCTCTGTGGGTGCGATATATCTCCCCTGAAAATGGTACTACTGTTCAACTCAACTGCATCTGGGATTGTCCGATAATTCTCAATAGGAAAGCTGCCCTGAAAACTACTCTCCTCATTAATAATGAAAAATCCACACTGGTCCACCCATAATCTTAGGTTTTTTTTTTCAGCTTCTGATATTTTCCTCGGCCAAGCAATGTGCTGGAGCATGTCATATATATGATAAGTAGAGGAGCCTGTCGACGAGGGACTCATCACACACTTAAATTGGTGCAGCATGGAGTTCATATTGCAGTGTGGCCGAGGGGGAATTAGCGAGTCTATATATAAACCCCTGCCGCATGTGTTGTGAATTAAAGTGCATTTATCTGGTAATCGCTGGGGAGATCTCCGCGTGCACAAGCATGGCAAAGCAGTGGCGCTGCAGCCACAACAGCCCCGTATACTGATACAGCTGCTGCACTGGGAGATGCGAAGGAGAAACAGGTCATACGCAATAAAGAGCTCTGATAGCCTGGATGGCAGTAGACATGTACAGCACACAAGGAGTGAATAACAAGAGGCATCTCTGTGTCTCCTTCATGTGCTAACCTTTATCTCTCTCTGTCTCTCTCTCTCTCTTTCTTCCTCTGTCTTTCCACCACCTCCTTGTTTTAAGTATACGTCTAACCCTTTGAGCTACATCACCATTGTCTTTCCTCACTCTGTCCTTTTCTCTCTTCAGCCCTGTCAGCCTCTCAGCGCCTTATCTGTGATTCAGCTTGCCTTTACTCAATCATGTATGACTCCTTACTAACAGAATCAAAAGCAGAGGGCTCATGCCATGCTTTTCATTAGAGCTCTCCATAAAGGCTGACTGTGCGTCTTTTGAAGTATTGCAGGGCAGCTTTGGAGAAGCCACACTGTCAGGCAGCCTGTGCTGCTGACTCTTATTTGATGAAGCAACTTCCCAGTAAGGCCGGGGCAACCTAATGAACCCAGCACAAGTGCTGACACTGACAAGGAGCTGTGCCTGCTGTGTGACAGCGTGATGGGGTAATGACTTGGTAGACTTAGACTCTCTTTGGGATCTTCAAACTCAGCAAGCAAAGATAACCAGCGCCCAAAAGACACTTCACACCTCAGAAAGTACCAGTTTGAACAGCTTTCATTTTGCACAGATTAAATAGGTGAATAGGATGTTGCATTTTTGGCCGGACTGCAACAGCAGGGGCAGCCCTATACACTAGGCAGGATGCAAATAGCCTACGGCGCCGTCCAGCCATTTACTAGAATTTGACGTAGTCTTCTTTTCTACTACAACAGCCTTTGCCTCCCACTAGAAACTCAATACATCATTGGAGACGGCAGCACCGTGTGAGATGTGAAGCTCAGAGTGTCACGCTTTGAAGAGGTGCTGAGAGAGGGTCAGTCGGACATGACTTACCCAACGTAATGGTTAATGGAGATGCTTGGTTTCACCATGTTGAGAACATGTGTCTCTCAGCTAGTGTTTACCAAGAGGAGGGTATTTTTCAGCCATGCTTGAGTTCACTGTCAAAGCCAATTAAGGGAGTACAAATGAAGATGGAGGATGTGTTGCCTCAGGCCAGGAGAGTACAACACCAGGGCCAAGTAGCCTCTTCTGTCATCACAGAGAGGCTACACACACCTGGGACACATATGGTCAGGGTTGCTTATTCAATTGGCATTGACTTTAAATATTCAGAACCTGAAATTTAAATGAAGTAAGTGAGTGTTAGTTCCAATAAGAGCTCATTTATTGCACTTTTGAATTAAATAGGTGTTCTAATAATTGGTTAGAAGTGTAGTTACAACAATCAACATGTAAAAGATCCAACAGGGATTGCAGCTTTTTGCTTGATAACTCTTTTGTTGCAAAAAGTATACTCTATAAAATGTAAGCCTTGTAGGTATTTTCTAATAAAACCTTTTATGGCCATCTCTAGTCTGGTCTGGACAGAAAGCACTTCTCCAGCCCAGAGTTTGCTCTCTTTTTCAGGTTCACCATCTGGCCTTGATTGATTAAAGCTCCTTTAAGTAATTAATGCCTACTTTAATTGAGAGTCAGCCCCTGTGGCTGTGGGGTTCGTGCGCAATGCTCAGCCAGAGCAGAGCCAAGGATCTAGTTGAGAGGGGCACGGAAATCTGTTTAGCACCCTGACCCTCTCAGCCTCTCATCTCAAGACTCTTAAGATGCTAATAAGAATGCAAGTATGCTAGCTGCATCCATGTGACAAATCGTGCTATAAATCATAGCGGTAGAGTGTGACATGGTTTTCCCAAAATTGGAATGAGCTACAGGCATGTTGCCGTTTTATCTGCTGGTTTATCACTTTCCATTGGTCTATTTCCTTTGTGAAAAGCGTCAGTTATGGTGGACATGCACGTAGCGGAAAGAAAATTGAATTCCGCCTGCCAAACAGTGTATTGTGACAGCATGTCACTGCACAACCCCACAGCTTGCCACTATTGTGCTGTTTCATCTGTTTGTGATAAATGAGCAATATCAGTTTTTCCCTTCTGTTTCACTGACTGTCACAATAGATGTGCACCACACGACACTTCCCCAATCACAAGCCCTGACCTTCTTTATTGAAGCCTCTCTTTGTCTTTTGGTAATTGTTTTTAGAAAACGTTAAACCATCCCCCAGCCAGATAATGTGAGACACAGTGAATACAGAGTGCTCAGCATTGATTCCACATACCTGACTATGACCTTTTCCAATCTGAAGTCCTGCGCTGGCTGCCAGTTTGATGTGAGCCGGCTAATCGATTCCTCGCAGCCGTGAGAGTGTACTACAATGTCTCTCACACTGAAGCCTCTACCAGGCAACCTGGATTTTCTTACTGTCACCACTCGCTGAATAATGAAACATTTACCCTTTAATTGCCGGCTCCACAAAGAATGATCAGTTTAATTTGCTCTCATTAAAGGCATCTAATCTAATGGGCTTATTAAGGAGCTTTGGATAGAACAGCAATCACCAGAGTCTACTACGCCCTTAGGGAGGAATACATCAATGGATCATAAATATTTTACTGCATCTACCTACATGGAGATTGTAAGTTGCCTCAATTTGACTTGCATAAGTGCTTAACATGCACCTTTGATGTGGCTTATGTTGTTAACATAAAATCACTGTAGACTTGACCAGGCTTGTTCTACAAAAGCCCTCCAAGTCAGCATGTAGGACAAAACAAAACCCTGAAAAAGCAAAATTTTTCATTGATTAGCCGGATTAATGCAGAAATCTTCCACCCACTGTGAGGTAAAATGAGGCTGTCACTGTTTTTTCTTACTGACACAACACATACACACAGATAAACACGCACTTGATCGATGTAGGTCAGGGTTATTTGCTGGTTTAGGGTTTGGTCTTATTAGATTGGGGAGATGGTAATAGACAGGCAGCTGTGTCATGATTATATCCCCGTGACCTCGGGGGCAGAGGTTTATGTTTGGCCCAAGGCGATGGCTGTATTGCCCCCATTGCTACCCCTGTGAGGACCGACCTCAGACCTCTTCAGTCCTGTGGGAAGAGATCTGTACCTGCAGGAAGATGGATAGAATCTCACAGAATTGGCTTCAGAAATAGATTTAATTAAGTACAGGCTCCATTGTGCTGTTCTGTGGCTTTCAGCTTGTCAAGTTGAAGGGCAGAAGGCCCAAAGAAGCAATCATTCCATTTCAGTTTTTCTTTTTTTTCTTTTTTTGAGCTTTTCTCCCAGCTAATTTGTCATGGCCGACAGTTATCCCTGGATATTAAATTAAGCAGTTGACATTCTGTGTACCCTGCGAATCGACTATGTCACCTTGAAAGTGTAGTGGCAGAGATGTGCGAGGGATGGCGGAGGCACATGTCTTAAAGCCTGGTCGACACATGACATTTCTGGGTCACACTGGAAACCAGGCAACAACACCTATAGATCAAGAGCCAAGAAACAGAGGGATGAAAGGCAACAATCCCTTTGTTCCTGTCACACCATTAGCGTTAATCTGATCCCAGCGTCCGGGCCTATGTGGAAAGCTGATTTCAAATAATACATTGTTTGTTTGAGACAGATGGGTGGTTTTCTTGAGGAGTTATTGATGTATTTTTCTTCAGCTTGTATTTGTGTGTGTGTGTGCAGTGTATTTGCAGCCTGCTGTCCCTGTTTGATGGTCTGATTTGGGTTCCATTATGTCGCCAGCGGGGGGTTCTGTTTCAGAGTCGTCGTTCTGGCACCAACTGCCCCGTGGGTGATCAGAAAACCATCTGCAGAAGGCGTATCCTAAACACTATAGCAGTGAAGGGTGTGGCACGATCTAAACAGAGCTTTGCGCCGCTTCTATTGATTTCCACATTTGAGAGCATCTCTATTATTGCTGATCACCGATCAGATCGCAGCAAGCCGCACAAGGCTTTGGGCTACTGGAGCACAGCTGGAGCAGTCAGTTCAATGACAGGCTGCCTGCGCCGTGGGCGAGGGGTTATGCTGTTTGTTTAGAGAGACATCATTGTGTCGGAGATTTTACAACTCTGAATGTGTGGCAGGAAACAGTTTCAGCTCTCTGTAAATAACCTGACTACACGGGCGGGTTTCCAGCTGCAGTGCCCTTGATACAAAGCATTAACAAATTACTTTGGCAATTTGATTCCTTGCTGAAAATGACAGATCCAGGAGAGGGTAAACAAATAGATTTTGCAGTCTTTAGTAAGCATTTTATGTTGGAAGCACTTCATACATCTCATGCTGCAACCTGGGGAAAGCACTTAGATGTAGGATACATACGTAGGTTCTTCAAAAATGTGTAACAAACTGTTGACCAAATAAGATTTGTTGGAGACAGTATGTTTTTGTCAGCATGCACTCTATTTCAACTTTGTACTAAGAGGTACATCAGGCAGAATGCTGAGTGTGGACATACGGTACATCTTCATATCCCAAATCATACCCCCGTCGCTCACTCTTCCATTTGGTGTAACAGCACGTCTTGTTGAGGTACATTTTCAGTGAATTCTTCCTTTAAGCCTGTTAGTCCCCGATCTTGAACAAGGATAGACAAGTGCAAACACAGACATGCTCCCAGGGACTGAGGACACCCCTGGGGTTACAGTGTACTGAAGAGGGGGCAAGGACATATGCCGGGGCATTAATCTGCTAATAGGAAAGGAGCCTCCAACAGCTGGTCTTGCGCCAAACTCCCAATCTTAATCTTGTCAACTTTCCGTTCAGCTGCTCTGACTGTGGGCCTTAGAGTGAACAACAGAGCTGTCACTGGAAGAAAATTGTCCATGTTTCATTGTAAGTGTCTTGTTAGAGAGAAAGTGAGCGTATGCAACTGTGGTGTGTGCATGTGCTTGTTTGTGCGTATGTGCGCAGAGAATGTTGAGTCCCCCCAGTGTGTAGCACAGTGTACCAGAGTGAATAACTTTTTTTTTTTTTTGCATCATTTCCCTCTTCCTCCTAAGCATAAAAACATGAATATTTAAGACTACATCAAACAAGCATTCATGAAATATTAAAATGCTCGAGAAACAAGAAAAGCTTTTATCCTCTCTCTTATTCCTATGTCTTTTCTAGCCTCTCTCTTTTGCTCCCTCTCTCTTATCCTCACGAACACACACACACACACACACACACACACACACACATGCACACACATGCGCATTAGCACTCCCAGAATTTACCCACGGGTAAGAACGACACACCTTCCCACTCGATCCACTCTTCTGTGGTATCAGCATATTGCTGCATTAAATAGAGGAGGCAAAGATGCAGGAAGGTTCAATAATTTACCCCGGATAGAATTTCAGGCAAAACACAATTACTGTATTAGAAGTCTTGGTTTGTGAATGTCATGTTGTACAAGATGCCTAACAGATGTGTCACAAATCAGGAGGGCCCGTTCTCTGTGAGAACTTTGCCTTTGGTGGAGTTATTCTCTAATGTGCATCCTGTTCAGGGAGACAGTTTTTGGCTGAAAGATGAAGCACTGACTTGCACCAGGCAGTTGTGTATGTATGTATTGCCATATGTTGACGGGGAGAAGTTAATCTGTGGAGCCCTCTCTTTCCCTGTAATGCTCTTTCTTTCTCTCTCTCTCTTTACCGCTGTACTGTACCTCTCCTTCTTTCTATCTCTCAGTTCTCCTCTCCGTGTGGCTAAGCTAGAGGCTGTGCTAATCACTGTAGCAGCAGCTCTAAGCAGATGCTGCTGTGTTTTTAGAAAAGATCCTGTTAAGCGTGAATTTGAAAAAGAAAAAATGTTGTGTAGGGGTAAAATCTTGGTCTCCCTTCATCCATAATGCTTTATGCAGATAGCATAGCTAGCCTATTGGTGTTATTTCTTCAGTTTGGTCCTTGGTGTCTCCCCTATGCTTACTTTTACTTAAATATGCCAGCCTCAGTTTATCTTGAGCCTCTCATCAGTATCAATGTCAGTTTTGCTCTGAATTAATATTCAGTGACTGTAATGTAAATTCAAGTGAACCCTCTGTTTTATGAGCCGGGCTGGTTGAACTGACTTGTTGGATTATGCAAAAGCTGAGGTTATATTGTGTGTGTGTGTCTTTGTGCAGCCACATGATGTGTTTTGAAGGCAGTAGGAGATTAATGGAAGGGAAAAAAAATCCTATAATGCTGTACGGCACATTGATTCTGTCACTTTTGCCGTGGCTCTCTCGTTTATGCATTTATTCTCATGCTTGTGTTTGCAGTATTTTAATGCACTCTCCGCACAGTCTAGTCTTTCAACCTTATGTAGGACAGGATAGGGTAAAATAAAAGGATTAAAGGAGATGCCAATGTTTTTTTTTTTTTTTTTTTGTTGTTTTTTTTGAAGGGAGCCTCATTTTATTCATCTTCTTTCTCGTCCCTTTTCCCTGGTCGTCTCAGTCAGTCAGCACGCCGCTTTAGACTATGAAAGAAAGATCTCTGGGAGAGCGGTCATATTGTAGGCTAAATCTAATCAAAGGGAGAAATGCTTTTAAATGCCTTTTGTTCCCCTGGGCGAAACGTTTGTGGGCTTCTCCACTCCTGCCAGTGCGTCCTGCCCAAACTCCACCGCCAGTAGATGCAATTATTATTGAACGGATACCCAGGCCTGCGCTCCCCTCATATAATAACAGTGTTAGAACAAAGGTTAATGCTTTGAATCTAATCTCTGTCCTCGTCATTTTCAGTGGAGTTGTGATGCAAGTGAAAGGGAAGTAGAAATGTAGAGGGGGGCAGCAGATCTGGAGAGATTGCTAGTCGGGGGGGGGGCTCAAACGGAAGCAAAATTAATTACTGGTCTCTATAAATTCGATGTCATGTCTCATTTTCCCTAATCCTCCCTGCCTTTCTCACTTCCTAACGGTGCTAACAGAGAAGCTTGGGAAGACTAATGAAAAGGCCTCTTAGATGCTAATAGCAAATTAGCCCTTGTGTCACTTTTGGAAGCTGTGAGTGGAGTGACTGTGACTACTCAGTGAGGCGGTGGCCAGACGGCAGCCTGGACTGCTGCTGCCTCTCCCACACACACACACACACACACACACATACACACACACACACACACACACACACACACACACAGGCACAAACACTAAAACACCGGAGTAGGAAAGGTCAGAACTCTTACAGTTAGAATAAATTTTAGACAGCGTCTGTTGTGTCTTTGCCTCACACAATGCTTATCCCTCATTCTTTGTTGCTGTAATTGTGCGTTTCTGACACACAAGCCCAGATATGACTATTCCGAGAGACAGTTTGCTTTCTCTTGGGGGGGATTTAGTGGTTTGGAGTATGACTAATGAGCTGGATCTCATTCCATGTCTCTTTGCTGCTGTTTTTAGACTGGACCAGAGTCAGGTTTAACAACTCACTTGGATTATTGTCTGATCAGGCCTTAGACATAAACATACTGAGTCACAAACTCGCCTGGATAAAACATCTTATTTTTTTTCTGGAGTGTCCAAACAGACATGTTGAAGAAACAAAACAAAAAAAAAAAAACACTTATTGATGGAGCTTTGGATCCCAGAGACAGCGTCTGTTTTAGTTTTCAAACTGAAGAATGTTCCAAAACATTTTTGTCTCTCCCAGAAAGATACAGTATGTCAGCAGTAGCATGCAGTTTATGTCTCAGTGGTACTGAATTATTATGCTCGCAACAATGTGACTCTCTATGCTCTGTGAATAAATGACTGGATGACAAATGTGTTTAATTTTTGCCTGCTTGAAGAGCCGTTCACGTATCCAAAACATGACACAAGAGCACATCTGATGTAAAAATACGGCAAAAACAGACTGCGGCCAGTCGTGTTATTATTTTACAACTGCGTCCTGACAAAGGGAACGCACAAGCTGAAGTATTTATGGGTGTTCTTTTATTGAGCTACAGACCGACTTGAGTAAGTAGCTCTCTCTCATTCTCCTTTTTCTTTCTTTTCACTTTTCTTCCTAACAGAGCCAAAGAGAAATCCCAAGGCTCTACATGTGTGCAGTTCACTCCCACAGCAAACACAAGAAATAAAATATTGAACAGAAAAACAATAGTTGCTCCTGAGAAGGCAGGCAGCCAGCCAGAGTGTAACATGTGCATTTATGTAAAACTTATAATCCAATTAACAAGTACAAAAAACCCAGTGATCACTCTATTATGGGAATACAAAGGAGAGAAGTGCCATGTTCCAAAAACTACTCATGTGGAAAAAATGCAAATGGCGTGAAATGAGTGTGTCTGGTAATGTGTTTGTATAAAGACTCATGCTGTGGCGCTAGACTGGAGCCCTGATCACTCTCTCTGTTACCTCTCTCTACAGGCATACTTCCGACAGGGTGTTGCCCTTCAGTACCTTGGTCGCCATGCCGACGCACTGGCCGCCTTCGCCTCCGGGCTGGCCCAAGACCCCAAGAGCCTACAGCTACTGGTGGGCATGGTAGAAGCCGCCATGAAATCACCACTACGAGGTAAGAAATTTGGTAGCTGAGTACGTTTCGTATTTGAGCGTTGATAAGCGCGTTCGCGTGTACGGGTGTCACCGTCTCTCTGCTTCACGGCCACGGCCACCTAAAAGCCTGTCCCACAGATAATCCTCACTCTCTGTCACTCAATAAGCATGTTAGGGTGACTTTACCTGTCAGTTTTTTTCCCCATTCGGCAGGCAGGCCATCTCTCCATCTCTCCGTCTCTCCGTCTCTCTGTCTTTGTGACTGACTGTTGGTGTCAAGTACTTACCTCCGGACTCTGAGGCCTGATGCCTGCAGCTTCAGCATATCTTATTGTCATTCAGGCTGATCACACACACAGATAGCCCCTTATCTTAATGAGCATCCAACACTAATGCCATTGTCTGTGTCTGCCCCTGTGTAAGCCTTTTTCCTAAAGCTGAGTGGATTTATAAGTAGCGCATTCAAGCCAAGATTGTTACTAAAATGTGTTTTTTTTTTTTCTGTTATGCATTATTATCTGTTGTATCAGCCAAGTGCAGTGACCTGATTGTCCATGAGTAATCCGTGTGGGCCAGCCTAATGAGCCTCAACACAAACCTGGCAACAATTTGACTCGGGATGACCACTGCAGAGGATTTAATATGCCTCAGATCTGGAAGGCACCGACTGCCAGCATACACTGAGTCATCCTGCTGTCTTGCTTTGTCATCACCTGTTTTCCAAACTGTGGTGAAAACTGCGCCTTTTAATCACTGCGGCCCTGTTTTATAATCCAAATTTTACTGAATTGTACAATGAGATCTGTTGCTCTGAGGGGCTTTGTTGTGTGAGGAATCTGTTTGTCTTTGATTGATTTCATACAGCGCTCCTCTGAATATTCTTGTACAAATGCAGAATAAAAAAAAAAAAAGATAAAATATCGCAAAGAGAATAAAGAATGAAGGGACCATCTGAGCGACTCTCAGTATATAAGCCTGTCACTGGAACCAAAACAAGAAAAGGGTTTGGGTGTGAGCCCAGACCCGTGCATCATGGACTAGAATGGGTCCTCTCAGTAGAGGAAAACCAACATTTAGCCCAAGCCATTTAATCTCTTAATTGTTTACCCTATTTCCCACAGTGCCAGGCAACCATCAGAGGACCTAATCCAAGGTGTGTTGAGGAGAGGTAGCTAGGTCAAAGGATTAAGAGCAATGATCCTCTCAGAGGGGCTCCTGGCACAGGGGGACGATAATCAATGTTACGCCAGCAAACAGGGAGGATAATCAGTGTTACTCAGCCAAAGTCCCCTGATAAGTGAAAGGTAGGCGAGCGTTGGAAGAGTGTCACAGTCCTGCCATCCGTGTTTATCGGTCACATGGCACACTCATCCCAGGATTCAGCTTGTTGATTACCTGTCCCGCCAGTTTGATTGAACAATTGGCTTCTGTTTGAACCAAAAATATGGCTTGTGGAGTCATGAAAAGCCCATATATACATCATATCGTTGTACCAAAAGGGCTTTCCACCTGCTTGTTTTGTGTTTGTAAGGACATTGTAATGATACTAAAAAGCTGTAATCCTTTTGTAATTACACTTAAATCTCTTATACCCGTTCGGTAAACACTGCATTATTCCCTTCTGTGTATAAACTCAATGTTGTTGCCATGTTGCCAAGAAAGAGCTGATTGTATCTAGCTGTGATTGCAGTGTTCACTTATCTCAGTCATTTATCTTACCACAAACATCTCGACACACTCTGATGTTTTCAGTCCTCCCAAAGCACCTTTGTGTTTATTTTGTGCCGCCGAGCAAAGAGATCCAGCTGATGACATTCATACCGAAATAGGCAAATAAATAAATTAAGATAGAGGAAGTCAAATAATGAACCTGAGAGAACAATATCAAGACATATGTCTTCAAGGACTCAGTGTGTTGTGAGTTCATCAAAGCTTGCTTTGTTTCCACAGTACATTTAATATTAGATGAATAATTCCCCAAATCTTACTGTGTCATATACAATTCAGCCCTTTGTCTCTGACACACACACACACACACCGTACCGCTCCTCCTTGCACAGATCAAGCTTTCTTCTCATTATTGCAGATTTAAACAGCTGTTGTGCTCTCCTGTGGTTCATACTGTAATTCCCACAACAGAGGGCTCTCACACAAGTGGAAACTGGTGCAGTCTCACCTCCCTCTCCTTACTGTATCTCTGTCTCTCCGTCTGCCACTTCTGATCATCCTGGCAGCAGTTTTTCCTCCACTATCAGCATTCTCCATCTGTGTCATTGAACGAGCTGTGGGAAATCAGCCTCTCGCAGTTTTATATATTGGAAGCTGTGTTTTAGTATGTATGCATTCACATGGGTAATATTCTTGCTATTCATCCTGCTCCAGTTCTGTCTCTCATTCAGCTGCTTGGGGCCAGAGAGTGTGCAAAGGGTCCATTGGCTGTTAATTATTGGATTGTTTTCCCGCGCATGCCAACTAAAAAGGGTATTCCACTTGAAGATCCCCTTCAGATAAACCATAGAGGAGACGGTTTCAGTGTGGCAGTTATTGACCCCAGCTGGATCATTTGCAGTTGAAAAGATTGTCCTTTAACTGGAGGATCTGGACCCTGTGTTCATTAGTATCTGTCCTGCTGAGGTGCCTTTGAGCAAAGTGCCTTTGATTCTTAAACATTATACGCACCAGAGTAGCTGCTATATAATTGCTATGTAGAGTAAGCAAGGGGGGAATTGTTCTACAGAGATCAATTTCATGTCACATTATTACTTACAGGATAAGATTATATATACTTTCTACATTTTATTGCCAACAAACCCAATGAAACAACAAAAATATATAATATCACCAGCCGGATCTTTTCAAGAAGATCCTGCGTTTATCTTGTCATAGTGACAGATATCATGCATAACCATAGCCATGCTGGTTCCAGAAATGTATAATTATAATAGGACAGGATGGTAATGCTCTGTAATATTATTCACTGGTGTTGTATGGCTGCACAATTAATCGAAATATAATCGAAATCGCAATATGGCCAAGTGCAATATCCAAATTGCAGGAGCTGCCATTTTTTTTGACAACATTTTTGATAAAATGTGTCACACCTTTGTTGCGCAGTGTTAGCAGCATTGGTGCATTAGAGATGCAACAAATCATATTCTCCGGACATAAGGGAACATACATTTTTGTTTGGTAACACAAATTACATCATCATCATTTTTAAATGTTTTTCAGTGAAAATGAAATGCAAAAACGCGATATGATTTTTTCTGCATATTGTGCAGCCCTACTATTAGTAATTAACATAAATGCTAAGAATTAAATTCAAAGAATAATTGAAATTTTGCAGTATTCCACGGCTTTACCAGTCCCACTGATGATACGTCCTCAAATACAGGAAAGAAGAGCACAGGACTCTTGTCAGACAAATGGGGAGAAAGATACTGTAGAGGTCGAGTGATGCTCCGTTAGCTGTGTGCATGTCAATGAGGGCGAGGTTGTAATTCTTGCTTCATATCTTGATACAAAGCTTGGTAAACACTAGCTAAAGCATTTGACTTTGTGTGTGTTGTGTGCCTGTGTATGTGCGGTGTGTGTGAAGCAACACACTCAGATGTTGTCATAACTACCTGTTTATGAATGCGGCAGCCATGGCACCTTTTTAAAAAAGCATTCTCTCAGTGTTTGATTTATGACTCAGCGCTCGGTGTCACTCTGAAGGCAATTACAAGCTATGAATGGATATTATATGCACGCACTGTCTCTGTAAGCACGACATTCTGCCAAGTGCTGGAACACAAGCGATGCTCTTGAAAGAGCATCATCAGTTATGCTTTTGAGCGCTTGTGTGGGGAAGCATCTCATATTGTGTGTGCGTGCGTCTAGGTGAATTAGCATCTCTGTGTGTTTTCGAAGAACTATTGAGTTTGTTCAGATATTGTGACTGTGTGCTTGTTGCGCCTAAATGTTTGTCTACACAAATTAAAGTAACAGTTTATGAAAGCTTGGGCCTTATGAGAAAATGTAGACTACACACGCAGCCACACACATCCAGTTTGTGCAGGCACATTAACACCATGTAGTCTTCTGTAAAGCACTTTGGCCTAATTAGTAGCAGCTCTGCTTAAAATATTTACAAATACAGGGCCATGAGATGCACTCCTATACATGAATGCAAATATATACTGATACATAAATGCATCAAAAGACACACACACACATGGGCGTGCCTCCCTTGCCCCCCCCCCCCATCCTGTTGTTCGATGCTGGTGTCTGCCAGAGGGCTTTGTAATCTGAAGGGGCTGTGGATCCTGAATCCCGCGCGGCACCGCCATTGATTTATGTCATTGTGTGCATTTTCAGCCTCTTCAAAGGTCACCTTGTGTGTCTCCTTTACTCTGCATTCCTCCGCCGCTGCTACTGTTGTGCATTAGCTGCATTAGTTTCCCCGTCACTCCTTTAAACTGTATCTCAAAACCCATCCGGCCCTCTCTATTCTCTCGAACAGCCATATCAACTGACACGAAGAGAAAGGCAGAAATATAATTTCGCCGCGTGGTTTGTAAAGACAGTTGCCCACAGTGGTCTAAACTTGTGCCATTTTTATGCAGCGCTGTCGGAAATTGCCTGAGATTACCCCGGTCTAAGTGGATGGAACAGAAAAATGGCTTATATGTTGAGTTATTGTCAGTGAAAGCCGTCACTCAGCCAAGCTACAGGCTATGCTTATCCGGGCAGACAAAACACACCCATTACTGGAGGAAAGTAGAATCTGAATTCAGACAGCAGTCACATTTGTCAGCGTTGGTAAACACGTAACACAGTTACCGCAATTAACGTCAGATATTGTTGTCAGTTACCATGTCAGCACAAGGTTATGTTGTGGCATATTTTGGAGTCTGTTTTTAATCTCCGTCTTACTCATGTCCTCCCTGCACAGAGTCTCTCGAGCCCACCTATCAGCAGCTGCAAAAGATGAAGCTGGACAAAAGTCCCTTTGTGGTGGTGTCTGTGATTGGCCAGGAGCTGCTGACAGCAGGCCACCACACGGCCTCTGTTGTGGTGCTGGAAGCCGCTTTGAAGATCGGCACGTGCAGCCTCAAGCTCCGCGGCTCCGTCTTCTCGGCCCTCAGCAGCGCCCACTGGTCTCTGGGCAACACCGAGAAGAGCACCGGCTACATGCAGCAAGACTTAGAGGTGGCGAAGACCTTAGGTAAGAGGCCTGAACCGGGGAAGAGGGAGTAATCATTATTATTATCATTATCATCATTATCATTTTTTTGATTACTTTTTTGATTAATCATTTAGTCACATTGTGTCCCAGAGCCTAAGGTGACATCATGAAGTAGCTGATTCCACCCAACAGTCTAACATCAAAAGATATTTGACTTTAAGTGATATAAAACAGAGACAAGTAGCAAACCCTCACTCATTTTTCTTGATAAATGAAACAACTAATAAATGATCAAAGTGATTGGCGATAAACTCAATACTTTGGTTTATGACTAAAGCAATGACATTCCCGTGAACATGGTAAACACTACATCAGCTAAACATCATCACGTTAGCATTATCGTTGTGAGCATGTTAGCATACTAACTCAAAGCAGGAGAAAACTTGGCACATCTGTTTTGTGAGGCAGGTGTGTAGGAGCAGGAGGAGTGGATCCAAAGTGGCAATCAAAAAGATCCCACACACTGCCTCACTTGCAACAAACAAATGCATGCAACGTGCAACGTTTCGGTCCTAAACCTTCATCAGGCAAATCTGCATACTAACTCTATCATTTAACTCAAAGCACTGCTATGTACAACTCCACAGAGCTGCTAGCATGGCTGTAGACTCTTAGCCTTCCTCTTGTGTATCTCAATTAAAGCAGAATACCAGTGTAATTTCTAAATGTTAGTCAGGAAAATAAATAACATTTTGTTTAACTGCAAAATAACTGGGAAGATGAGAGAGGGTTTGAGAGAAAGGCAGTAAAGGAAAGAGAAACTTAGGAAGGTAAGATAGAAAATGAAAACAGAGAGTAGCACTGACTGGCTCCACTCTTCACCCCCACACAGTTTGACACATGACTGGGCAGAGCAGCTGGAGATAAGGAGCTATGGTTCTCAGGTAGAGCACAGAGAGTTGTGCTTTGCTTTGGCCCTGTCTGTGGGGCCTCTCTGTCAGGCAGAAATAATAAGGCTTTCCCCTCTCACCCTCTGGAGCATTGAGATCAACACTACCAGCTGTCAGGGAAGCCGCTCTACTGTGGAGAACATATAACGGCCACTTTCCCTTTTAAGGGAGCAGTGGCATGTCGGTGGCATAGATGTGGTTCATCACATCACCGTTCAACAGTGACGGTGGGATGATGTGAAGTAAACACCAGTTGCTTTGTAATCACGTAGGCTGTACTGTAAATACTCGTTTTGGTTTTTTCCTCTCCAGGTGACCAGACAGGGGAATGCCGTGCTCATGGGAATCTGGGCTCGGCATTCTTCTCCAAGGGAAACTATCGTGAAGCGCTGACCAACCATCGCAACCAGCTGGTTCTGGCCATGAAGCTAAAGGACAGAGAGGTAAGAGGCTCACACAGGGTGGGCTTGAAAGCAGTTACAGCAGTTTTAAAATGGATGGTGCTAACTTTCATTGCAGAGGACAATGAATTGAGGTTACAAAGTTCTTTTTTTTTTTTTTTTTTTCTGAGTGTCTTATCATGTTGTAGGGGTGGGATTGTGCTGTGCCCAGCATTCTTTAGTTCTGGCTGTTTAGAGGGTATCTGAAGGAGGAGTGTGAAGGACACAGAGATGCTGCTGCTCTTTGTCTATTTAAAAAAGTGGGTGTCAAGTTGGTGCAGGGAACAGATGAAGGTGATGGGGGAGGAGAGAGAGTGAGGCAGTTGAAGGAAAGGCCAATAGGATAGTCTCAGCAGCTGGTTCACCTTATTATCAATGCAAACCATTTATGCAGATATAATGCAGATGTTTATCTGGTTCATGTAGCACTAAGTCTGGGGCTTTGGAACATACGCCTGTTGTGGAATGTAATTTACACAGATTAAGTTGTTTGAATATGGGGCAGAGAAAAGGAGAAAAAGGGTGGGAGGGAAAGAAGAGCATGAAGGAGAGGGAGAGAAATTAGGTTCTTTACTGTTTCGTGCCCTCTTTCTCTCCCTCAGTCTCCTACCTCTCTGTCTCTCTCTCTGCCCGACCTCTGTGGTCATTGTTGGGGGGTGACAGGTGCTTGTTCCAAACACAATTTCCGTCACACAAGGAGAAGAATGGCCTCCGTTTCCCCTTCATTCCTTATCCTCCCCACCAGGCCGACGGGCCTGCTTGTTTGTGTTGCCTGATATCAGGAGACATTTAAACAGTCCAGTCAAACACAGCACAATGCACCGGGATGAAACTAACAGCTGAAGAATGGGGCCAGAGGTCCCCCTTGACATCTCTCCCTCCCACAGTTTGAGGATATGTGGAGAGCAAAACTATTATTATGAGTCTACAAACACCAGTGCCAAAAACCTCTGTCATGTAATGAGGTTAGAGAGAGAAAAGGGGTGAGAGACATAAGAGGACACAGACAAGCTCCTTAGTGTCTGCTCTGAGGGTTCGACTGCTCTGCACATTGTTGGCTTTAGCAGTAATTGGCCGACCAAATGTCTGATTGAATGGTCTAACTTGCGCGTATGCGTGCAAGTGTATTCACTGTATCCCTGCTACCATATCCAGTACTTTTATGAGTGTTTCTGCACTTAATGACATTTAAAGACCTCGCAGAGTAGTATCAGTATATCAGTATCAAGCTGCTGTATTCCATAGTACGTCACATTTCCAGCCACGGAGGCCCGTGTTACTCACATGTTGCTTCCTAGAGGAAAACAATACCCACGCTGCCCCCCCCCCCCCCCCCCCCCCTTCATGTTTACACACAAACGACAAAGTACCAGAGTGTCACAGTGGCCAGTGGAAGTCATTAAGAACCACTAATAGTTGCATCATATGCAAAACGTCCCTATTGGCCCTGCACGGCCCACCCTACTACCCCCCTTCCTCCCCTTGTTCCTCTGAAGGCCCCCTAATCAGAGTCATATGTGTGTCACACCACCTGGTCTCCCTCAGAACACACTGGAGCCTGGCGGATAGCTCATTACGGCCGGCCTGGTGTTTTTGTTTCTGATGTGGACTTTTTATCTGGCCTTTCTGAAACTGAGGTCACTTCCTAGAGTCTGGGGACAGGATGTTGTTTCGTACTGTGATTTCCAGTGTGCTGCCCACAGTCTGTGAGTGCGGAGAAGACAGAGAAGAGACTTAAACGGAGGAAGTGGCATTCATTCCAGTGATATAGGAATCTGTGCCATATGTGATTTGAAACATCTTTGATTAGTCTGCACTGCAGTTTCTGAGAATTTCCCTGAGACTTGAGTGAAATCATATACATGGTGAAATGTTTGATTCAATAAAAGGACCTGGTGGACCATGTGGCTTTGATATGATGTGGGGTGTGGGTTTAGATTCTGTTGAGCTTCAGGTTTTGATTGTGTGGGTGAAAAGCTTGGAAGATGATAACAGAAACATTTAATGAACTCTATGAACTTGATATGTGTGTGTGCGTGTGTGTGTGTGTGTGTGTGTGTGTGTGTGTGTGTGTGTGTGTGTGTGTGTGTGTGTGTGTGTGTGTGTAACCAATCCTTGTCAGCCCTAGTCTTTTTTCCTCACATTAGATAATATTGCCACCTTTCAAAGAAAATCCAGTTTATTATTTTTGTATTTTTCCATCACTCCTATCCATTCCAATAAGCTTATACTCATCATGTTAATTGTTGACATCTGTGCTAGTTAAATGGTCAAATTTCCCAAACTGTCTGTTATAAGCCTCCATCACATCTTACACACCGACTTCCAGATTCAACTATGACCTATATCATCTTTAGAGTTGCAATGAAGATTCATTTCGCACATTTTAGGATCATTTGAACGCTCATGTTTCTTGCCATGCTGTACCTCCCTGGAGCGTTGTCATAGCAATTACAGTACAATGTTATCATAACCGGTAGAAATTATGTCCAAGACACAAAAAATGTGGTGCAGTTGTAATAGACTGGAATTATAACCTGATCCCCTTAAAGGTGGCAATATAATACGGTGTTTGTGTCCCTAGGTACCTTAGCGTCTATGTCTGCTACAGTAATACCAATACTAATATCACAACTAATACTAAGCAGTAGTGTAAATCAAAGCTCTGGGATACTGCAACAGTTAAGCTACTGGTCTCTACGGCAGGGTGAACAGTGGCCTGTGTGTGATGAAGGAGCAGAGAGAGACAAAAAGCAGAGATGAGTGTTCCCTATAACTCAAGAGGCAGCACAGTACCTTGCTCCTGTTATATCAGTGAAGGAGCCATGTATGGGATCTCTTTTCATCTTCTAATAATCTCCGCTGTGGCTCTTTACAGCACAGTGCAGCACAAAAAAAAAAGGCAGGATTAGTGTTGGCCCCTTGCCTGTGGCTGAGCAGCGGACTCTGTGACACCAATAAATCGTCATGAAGCTGACCAGGAAACTCATCTATAAAGACAAAAAACTGAAAAAAAAGAAAACAAAACAGGAACGAAGGCAGAGCTGGGAAAAGGCTCAAAGAGTGAGTGCTCTGTCATCCGCGACTGGGACTGGGAGCCGCAGTCCAAACCAGTGAGGTCATAGGCTAGCGTGAAGTTAGTGTTTTTCTTTAGCTCGTTGCCTTTTGGAAATATCCTTAGCAGATTTTCAGCTGTCATATATACTGCAGCTAGAACATAAACACACTCTCTAGTCTTTTTAGCTGTGTGTGTGTCTTTTCCAACTTTTGTTTTTTCATCCCAGTTTCCACACCTGGCTTTATCCAAGGCCTGCAAGTAACTGTCTTTAACAAAGGCCTTCTCTATCATTTTGAAAGAAAGCTGTTACACTAGGTCTTTCCTCTTTACTCCCTCTCCTGTCCCCTCTGTTTGTCTGTGACGTTTTCATCTTAAATAGTAGGTTTAAGTAGAAGGAGGTAACCCCTAATTTGGGGTGTGAGTATTTAGGAGAAACTGAGGCGGGCTGGCAGCGGTGCACTCTGTAATTATGTCTCGTGTGATGTTAAAAAGAGTCTCTGCCACTGACTCCCCCAACCCCAAGTTGAAGTGGAAATCACGATCAGGAAAAAGTAAAAAAGGATGCAAACAATGTTTTTTTCCACAGGCTCGGCAGTTCTACTCTGTCTCTCACCGCCAATCTCTTTTTTTAAAAACTTTGGCTTTGTTTATCTATGCTCTCTCTCCCTCTCGCTCCATCTGCCGAAAGGAATTTACTCAAACTTTGCCCCTTAACTCTGAAAGTGACATGGACTATTTCATCATGGGTGTTTATCTTGCTGCTAGTTTGGGGCTGTATGGATCCTGCCGGACCCAAGCTGGTATAATGAGGCTGAAGACTGAGAGATGAGCCTCCAAATAAGGGGTGAGGAAGAGGGCTATGCGTGGGTGTTCCTCTTGTCAGGGTCAGGGTTTGTCAGTGTTTGTCAGCACTCTAGCAGAGGAGGGGATCATTAAGGAGTCATTAGGGTATGGACGTGTGCCTCCACCGCCTTTCATGGGACTCATGCTAATAGAGGATGGCAGAGGGTGGGACTTGGCACCCTTGCCTCTTTTCTTTAGCCCCCACTGCTTTGCTGATTAAGAAGGAGGATTTGGGGATGATTAGAGGGGCTAATTTAGCTGAAATGCAGGGTGGGGGTGGTAGGAGAGCAGTGTCCAGTGTATCAGTGTATCAGTGTGAAAGGCAGCACTTGTCTTGCTCACTGTGCTCACTTCACGGGGCAAGGTAGCCTGTGAGTGCAAGCAGCAGCCGATATTACTTTTCTAGTATAAAGCACTATGAGCAGTATAACACATACAGAAGTACTTGCCTCTTCACCTGCACTGCTCGACTGAGGCACAGAGCTGTCCGTGGAGCAGCAGCTCTAACAGCATGTCCAGCCCGCTGTGCCTTAATGACATACAGGCTCTCCCCGGCCCAGTGGTTTAGAACTGCTCTACAGCAGCTCGCTTAGCCATGAATCATGAGAGATGGACGGCAGGCATCAGCCAATGGGCCATGACCAGAGCTGGGAAACAAGGATTTGTGTGTGTATCTGTGTGTCTCTCTGTGTGTGTGTGTGTGTGTGTGTGTGTGTGTGTGTGTGTGTGTGTGTGTGTGTGTGTGTGTGTGTGTGTGCGTGCGTGTGTGTGTGCGTGTGCATGTGCATGTGTGCTTGCGTGTGTGTGTATAAATGGAAGCGCACATCTGTGTTCCTCCTATTCCAATGTCATGTGAATGCATCATGTCCTGTACATGTGCATGTTTGTCTTGGAGCGTCTCAGTGTGTTTGCGCAGAAATGTGAAGCACATTTCTCAGAAGAATGTAAGGATTGTAAAAATATTTTGTATGTGTGTAAAATCTGAGACAGTTTCCCACCTTATGGTGGGTTTGAACTGCCCTTGAGATTTATTGCTCTTGATTTGATTGTTGCAGCACATACACATTGTTTTAACAAATCAGCAAATGTGCTTGTGTGTGTGTGTGTGTGTGTTGTGTGTGTGTGTGTGTGTGTGTGTGTGTGTGTGTGTGTGTGTGTGTGTGTGTGTGTGTGTGTGTCTGAGTGAGAGAAAGCTTGTGCGCGCATGTGTGAATGTGTGACTGACGCCTGTGGCTATGATTTGTGCTTGTACAGGTTGCAGTGTAATGGTGTATGTACTGGCTTACCATGTCCCGTAAAATACCATTGACCCAGAACATGGAGCCCTGCGTGTGCACGCACGGCAAAATCAAGGATCATAAACATGTATTCCCTCTGTGTGTGTAGGCGCATTTATGCAAACCTGTGTGTGCGCTGTGCATTTGCTGCATTCGAAGGTGACGCAGCTTTGTGTCTTCCCCAGTGGAGCATTTGGAAGGCTGTCAGAGAGATGAATGACTGCCGTTATATCGACTACTGCTCTGCTTCTCTGCCGCCTCCTCTCTCTCTCTCTCTCTCTCTCTCTCTCTCTCTCTCTCTCTCTTTCTCTCTTTCCTTAGTGCCCCATGGTCCATTTCTCCTCTCCTCTGCCCTTTCACGTCACCTCACCTTCCTTTCTTTTCTTCTCTTCCACCTTATCCCTTGCCCACACCTCCTTTTTCCCCTCTCTCAATTAGTTTTTTCTCCTCTCTACCCATGTTTGTCTTATCCTTTCTCCATTTTACAGAATCTTAGGCCATGTCACCACATTTTGTGGGAGAGTGGCGTTTAGAACGAGTAGACACAATGCAGTTTTAAAGGACTCTTTGCTATCAGGGGCTTGTATTTTTAAATTGGGTCTTAAAGCTGAATGCCATGGACTCCTACTTGAAGCATCAATACACAAGCATCACAAGCTGCTGCTGCTTATGCCACTCTAACAAATCCTTAATCTAAACACTGCAGTGCCTTGTGTAGATTGAACTGCTCACAATTGGGAATTTGAGTAATTTGTCTTGAATATTACACCTTGTCTATCTTTTTTTCTCCCTTGCTGCTCCAATCAATGGCAATACAGGGGGATAGATTAGATAACAAATAAACAGTGACACGGTCACAGGAGACTCCTTCGCTTTCTGATACGCTGTTGTGGTGCACTATATGATTATAGATGACAACCAACAGACATATAGATAGTGCTGATCAGAGGGAGGAGGGGATCCAGCAGGCTCCTTGGGATTTCTACTGCACCACAGGACACTGAGTGCGCCATGGAGATTGTAATCATTAGGAAAATCAAACGTCCGATCATTAATCTTGGCAGAGGGATTTGTTGTCACACGGCAAGAGGGATGAAGACGGAATGTGCCAACTCATCCTCTCTAGATAATGGCTGGCGATAAGGGATGGAGCCCGATTGAAGGCGTCAGCCAGCAGAACGTTAGTTCAGATGGCTCTGATTGAAATGAATTGCATGTCTGTGTAACTGAAACACTCCAAACTCCATTTCTTCCCAGTATTTTTCAGTGGTCCCATTATAGTTCTCACTTTCTGGAAAGCTTGCGATCGGTCCAGAGAGAGGCTGGCTAATGTGTTTGCTTTCAACCTGAGTGATTAATTCATTATCTGATCCCATCAATGCAATCCTTATTACAGAGTTGGTGAGTCATTTTCATTAAAATTCTGATCCCTGCCATCGGGGCAATCTAAGTGTTATTCACTGGTGACCAAAAATGCATCAGAGTCCAAACTCGGGGCAGACCTCCCGGCTAGACCTGGCACTCCCTGCTCCTCCTCCCCTCTGGCCTGGGTCCAGCCCAGCCCTCATCCAGGCTGGCCAAAGAGCCATTTAAAGCTCTGGAACAGCATCCCTTTCTCCAGCCCAATCGATAGTGGAGCTGTCAGCAAGACGAATGGAGGCTTTAGGAAGTCCATTTTAATGAAGGAGACGGAGAAGGAGCAAGGGAAAGAGAGGTACTTGGATAAAAGGGAGGGCCAGTAAAGGTGGTTATGAAGGAGAGGAAGGAAAAGGGAGAGAGAGAAAAGGAAAGAGAGAGGCCGAAAAGGAATGTGTGTATGTGTTTATTGAACGTGTGTGTAGAATTATGTGTGTACTGTGTAATACTGTCTCCAGTGACAAGGGTTGAGGAGGGGTGGACTGGGTTGATTTAGCTACAGAAAGACCTATTTCTAGCTCAGCAGTGTGAAATGGCTCCTTAGCTACAGTAACTTGTAAAGCACACCCCAACACAGAAACCTATATTAGTGGACTGAGGGGATTTCATCTGGCCTGCACACCGACACCACATCAAGTCCTCTGGCTCATGAATCATGTCAGCAGCTCTGTGGTAAAAAGATATTGTTGTGACAAGGGAGAGCTACAAATCCAAGGCAACTCCCTCCACAACTGCCCTCAACAGCACACTGGCTTGCATCAAAGGACTTGTGTACATTTGCATTTAGAAGATGTCCTGTGGAGCAGAGATTTAACTTGGGATTTTGTTTGTTTTCACCCTGTTTAATAGGCACTCTGAGTGAATACCCTTTGCCTTATGTCAATATGGAGAAAAGGCTGCATGCTAATTGATGATTAGGAGCTGAGGGCAGAGGTTAGGCGCAGCCAGTATTGTAGACCAACTATGTCCTTTGGGCGATGGCCTGGCCAAACCCTTTTCTCATTCATTGGAGCAATTACTGGCCCTGATTAGTCAGTGTGACTTTGGAAATTATTGTCGATATATGCTTATAGCCAAATACTCACTCTAGTCAGCCAGAGCTCGACTCATCATGCTTGATAAAACCACCGACATCCAAACAGAAAAACAGATTAAAAGAAAAGATGAGTGTTTTAAAAAGAAGCAACATTTAATGTCTTCCCTTCTTACCTGAACTAGTGATCCTTATGTTAGCTTTCTCCCATGGTACATTAAAGAAATACGGAGCTCCTGCCAGCAGCTTCTGATGTTGTCCACACTCTGAATAATAATTACTCAAAAGTAAGCAATAAATGATCAGACAGACAAATCAGCAACGTGTTCCTTCGTTCCTTTGATCCTGTATATAGGTATGTGCAATTGCTATGCTTTGTATCTTGATTCTGTAACCAATATTTACATTAAAAACTCATGCTGCAGTATATTTTGTTCCTCCTCCACTTCCTCCTTTCCCCCGAAAGAGGATGCATTGTGGAAAAAAAAGCCCCTCCTCCATCTGTGCTTTCCCTTTCTCAGATCTTTAAAGAGTGATGTCAAAGATAGGAACCAGATTAGTCCTCACTACTCGCCCATCTGTAAAATAGAGATGAGCTTGTCCTTAGAGATAAGGTGAAATTCAGATGGTGTAGTGGAGTCTCAGACCAGCTTGTGTGTGTGTGTGTGTATTTGGAGAATGGTTTCTGTATTACTACGGAACAAGGGGTCTCCCAGGGAGCGAGAGGTCAGCGCAGCTACAAGCGTTTGATGTTTGCATTATATATAGCTGCGGCACACACTGGGATGTAGCAGACAGCATTTTTGCAGAGTGAGGAAATGGTCTTCTGCAAGACTCCCTGACATCACGCCAAAGACAGGGATTATAGCTCCTCAGTTTGGCTGGGCTCGAGCCTCCTAACAACTCCTATACACTGAGACTTGCTCTCGTTCTCTTTCTCACTCCATCTCCCTCCACTCTCATCTTTAGCTTTTGTCCCGAGTTACAGCACTGTCAGCATTCTTGTCCCTGTGGCACAGTATCCAGACCTTCCCCACTCTTTCTTGGACAGGAGCCCTGTGTCTGTACGAGGAGGTGGAATGTGTCTTTGTGGAAAGCGCTCAGAGAAAGCAATAAAATGGAGAGAAAATACGAGGCCCCAAGTGAGTGAAATGAAAGTACTCCATCTTAGGAGGGGACGGAGGCCTACGGGTTCTGTTTATACTTGACCTTGCAGCACACACAGTATGGTCTCTAAATAACAGTCGAGACAGGCTTTAGCTGGCTACACATCAACCTCAAAGAAAAAAAAAAAAAGAAGAAAAAAAATCACTCCTGAATGTGTTGTCTTAGATAGAAAAAGGGACAAAGTAGAAACCAGGTTGTAAAATATTCAGTAGAGGGCTCAGAGGTAAAGACTGCTCTGGTGTTTTATTGTAGCCAGACTCAATTTTGAAAAGTTAGCAGCTATTGCTGGTGCTGTCAGCAGGTTTAATTGCAGCTATTGGTTTTTGCTTGTGGCAAGGTGTGGTCATCAGTCATCTCAGGATGGTGGGACGTGGTTCTTTTGTGTAGCCACACACACAAATCGAAACACACAAAATCGCACACATACAGCGAAACTGAAGGGAGATAAATGCTGCTCACTGACTATGGACAGGGGTGTAGGTTTCATAGTAAATAAAAATAGTGTGTAATGTTTCGTTTTCTTGATCGAAACCTAATGTATTATATAAATAATGCATTTTTATCTTTACTACAAAAAGTAGTGCGCTTCCCCGTCTCCTCTTTGATCGCTGTTCAAATCTTGCATATTTTTAGGAGAATGTAGGAAAGAAAACCCAAGTTTAAAAAATGTGCACACCCCTCACTGCTGCTCAGAAAGCTCATTGGTATGAGTGCATTTTATTAACCGAAGGTGACTCAGATCGGAGTATAAACATTGTGATCAAGTGGATTTTGGCAGCTGTAAGTAAGATGAGATGATGTTTGAGAGATTTTATTGAGTAAATTAAACTGAACATCTGAAATTGGGGCAGCAGAAATAGAATTTTGAAAAGTGTGAGGGGGAAATGTCCCTTGCATACTCAGTGGAAATTGCACCCTTGACTATAGAAGTGATTCTTAGTTCTGTAATGTTGCTGCAAAATGGCCATAATTGGTTCACACAGTGTTTTGTATCAGATTTACTTCTGCAGATTGCACCCAGCTGCTTGTGTGTATTACGTTATTTGCTTGTGTTGATGAAGAAAGTGTGTGAGTGTGTGTGTGTGTGTGCGTGTGTGTCTGTGCGTGTCTGTGTGTGTAATGAGTTGGGCATTTGTGAATATGTGCATGGGCACGTTTTTGACTTCATCACCATTCATAGAGGCTTAGCGTGATTAGAGTAGTGTGATCCTCTGAAGAGTTAATGATGAGAGAAGCAGTAGCTCCACAGAGGCCAATCACACACCAGCCTCTGACAGCATGCAGAGGCTTATCTTGCTCTATGTATTGTGTGTCTGTGTGTCTCTCTCTCTCTCTCTCTCTCTCTCTGTATGTGTGTGTGTGTGTGTGTGTGTGTGTGTGTGTGTGTGTGTGTGTAACTGTGCGTTCCATGCATAGCTTTTAATGCGTGGGAACATATATGATGGGATTTCAGCTATCATTTCTCACATGATAATGTTTGTTATCATCTACCCTGAACACCATTAGAATATGCATGATTCCTTTGTCTGCATGTTTGACATTTGGGGGTTTATGGACATACAAAGCAGAATCCATAATCATATAGCTTCATTACGCCAGTGTCAGACATGGATCTAGCACAGGAGGGGCTAGGGTACCATCGGGTCTAGTTCAGGGCTGCACTGCACACTGAAGAAGGCCAATGGCGGTTTCCTCCTCCCCACACTCCAGGGGACTGACTGACAGGCTTAATGACACTGTCGGGGTTACAGCACGTCTCCAACTCATTTTCGAATGTGATTGAAGTTCGCAGTGGGTAGCTTTTCATCAGTGTTGAGCAGACAAAAGGGACCTTTTCAGTGTTGTCTTTGTATGTGTGTGCAGTTTGTGTGTTTGCACATGTACGCCTGCAGCTCTGAGGAGATGCACAAGAGAAAAATCACTTTATGCTTGTTATCCGGGCTATGTCGGAATCTCACGTTCGCTGAGATGATGAGTTTTGTATGGGCTTGTCTCCAGTGTGCACTACACTCTTTTATTGCAAGCCGTATATACACACTGATGTACTTTCAGACAGACACTGAGCAGAGGAGACTGCACAAACAGGATTTTATGTCTGGGTCAGTGTGTCATTAAAGCCGCTTGTCTTTGTGTAGTGTGCAGAATTTACAAGATTTATTATGAACAGAAACTAAATTTAAAGAGAACGTTGTCAGAGGCTTAGTGGACAGGTATAAGAGTAATGCAGCGTATGGGAAGTTTTATGTAAACTCTAGTCTTTTTCCCGAGTGTCCATAGCGGCGTGTCCATTGGCTGTGCTGCTCAGCGGACTCTGGTTACAGTCCACTCCGTTTAGGCCTGAGCCGTTCGTTGCTGCAGATGTGGGATGAGTCATGTAATAGTTGTTGGTGTTGGCTCAGCTGTATTACTAAACCCCCTCCTCCTTCCCACCCCTCCTTTCTCATTTCCGCCCCTTTCCTTGCTCTCTTTTTCTTAGGTCCTCTACACTAGCCCGCTCGCCTTTGTTAAGCCGCAGTTCGGCATATGTTATGGCTGTGAAGCCTGCATCCTGTCACTTAATGGCAGCGTAAAACTGGCCTGTGATTGCTTCATCACACCAGTGTGAAGAGGCCAATCTAACACAGACAGAAATCCACTTTGTTTGAAGCCGCACAGGGTTTTTTTTTTTTTCCTGTCGTGCTTCTTCTTGACTGGTGGAAGGAGAATTCGGATGGTGCTTATGTGTCTGCTATGAGTCAGCTGACATCCTTCGGTTCTTGCTAAGCTTACAAAGCCCCCCCACCCCCCACCTGGAGCACCTTCTTTTAGCTTCAGCTTGTCCTCAGTGGGGAGAGTTTAGCAGAGCCAAGTGTTCCTCCTACGCTGGCAAATCCCACTTCTTACATTGCGTGACCTCAACACAACAGGCATTCCAGAAAAATCAGGCCTTCAAATTCCAACACAGTCCCTGCAGAGTGTTTGGTAAACATATTCCCCTCTCTGCTAGCTGTCTAGCTCTGCCTCCTTCTTCCCTGAGCAGCCCTTTTCCCTTCATGTATGATTGTCCATTAGGATGTATTGGTGCTTCTTCCTCAGAAAACTTTCGTTTAAAGGAGCGGAGACAGATGTGTGTTTATGTGGGCACAGGATGTGTTCTAGGAACAGAAAGCAGCTCTAAGCAAATGTGCATTTCGGTTGGCTCGGCTGAGATGCCCACTTAATTTGTGGCTGAAGGGCTGTAACAAAAGCCAATCACCCTTCCACTCTGGCTTCTATTCTGCCAGAGGCGAAAGATACAATCAGGGCCCCTGCTAGCAACTATTTACCCTCCCTGTCAATCAGAGTCCTGTGGCGGGTGCTCACAGCTGGAGGCGCCACTGGCAGGTGGCCCAGCATCTCCTGGAAAACATGCCTTAAAAGCAGCATTTATTTCCCGATTGTCCCTTCCTGTTTCATCCGCACGGCAACCGACGCTGCAACTTGGCACGCCTCTGATTTCTCATCTGCCATCATCTTTATCTCTCTGTCTACCTGGTTGACGGAGGTCCATATTACCTGAAAATGAAAGGTATCAGTGTAGCTCTGCTGTACTGTCCTGGGAAATTTTTGGACTTAAGGAAACTAATTAGGCAATTCTGGTTTTGATCCTTCTGCCTTCATGCGCACAGACACACACACACATACACACACACACACACACACACACACGTTCAAAACAGGGACGCAGTCGCCCCAGGAGGCACATGTGTCTTGGATGGGACATGGAAAGGAATGTTCCTGGGATTTGGTTTCCATCATGCTGCACTAAGGGAGCTTACCATCCTCATGGTCTTAAATCTCTGTCACAGTGGGAGGTAGCGTGTGCACACATGTGTTTTTGAACGTGTGTGTGTGCATATGTGCATAATGTGTTTATGGATGTGATAATACAGCCCAGCAGTAAGATCCTCCTTTTAGTCTTTATCAGGCGCGCCAGTTCTGTCCGCCTGGGGCTAAAGCGAAAGGCCCAGTGGTGCTGAAAGCATGGGGTTAGTGTGGTGTAGCTTGGAGGAGCCACAGTCTATGGAGCAGTGAGGTGCGGAGGTGCTTTGGAGGGACAGCCCCTTCTTTTCATCCCACCAAGTGTTGGTGTTGATGCTGTGTTCAGCAGGCTGCCCAGGCCACAGTAGCCACCCTCACCAGGCTTGTAATTACATTTGGGGAATAAAAGCACAGAGGGAGGAAGGGATTTAAATGGTTTGTGTGCTGTGCTGGAGGTAGAACGAGGTGCTTTCGCCCTCTCAGCTGCATGTCATTGTGGATTTATTTGCCCACCACTTCAGAGTATGAGTCAGTATAAGGCATGATTGAGCTGGCTATTTGACTTACAGGTAAGAGATGGGAGGTTGTTCTGATTGAGGTTTTTCTTTTTTATTATTCTTATAGATGTTGACTTTTTCCTTTCGGATTTAATGGAAGAAAATATTCAGCTGCACTTGGTGGGGTACAGGTTACATTTCATATAGTCTACCTTGATTTGTCAACAGGACCACCTTTAAATTCAGTCAGCATGCAGAACATACGTTCGTAAACGTATATTGTTCCCAGACAAAGGCTATCACAGTTTGTTTCCTCATTTTGTTTTATGTTGAACGTGCTAGCAAACAGGTGTTGACACATCCATCTGAGATCTGAGAGCAATGATAGCATTCATTTGGAGTTTTGCCTCTCGCTACCTGACAAATATAAGTCCAAAATTCACTCTCCTTTTAGATCTGCCATGGTCACCATCAGTTCCTGAAACATCTTGGGCAGATAGCACACAGCGGGTCTATCAGAGCTTTCTTTGTTGACGATGGCTGCCTGCTGCTGCTGGAAACAGGATCGATGGGAGCAGAATCTGTGTGCCAGAAAACAAAAACAAATGACCTAAAAGAGCCTAAAAAGCCTTTTTTTTTTTAAATTTTAATCACCTTAAAGATTTAGGTGATAAATCTCTATGTGTTAATTACTACAAACAACACACATGGTCAATTGATCCACAGAAAAACTCACTGATTAGTGGAGCTGTAGGTATCTTGAAGGAAACTGGGTGTTGTGCAGATTTAGTTTCCATCTCTCACATAGAGTACAGGTGTTGACGGGTGTCTCTTCTCCAGCGCACTCACTAGAGAACAACTGTTTCTAATTCATAATTGAAGCAAAAGCACGGAAAAACTTGAACCTTCTGGCCTCTGGCAGTCACCAGTTTATCGTGTTAACCAGGCGCTATGAAGGCAGCCTCTCTTTCACCTCTGTTTCACCAGTGTTGACCTGATGCTGCTGCGATGAGATGTGTGGGAACAGATAATATAAAGATGTGCAGTACTTTTCACTGCTCCAGAAATATACACTCACTTCCTGCCCACAGGTCTAGACATTTTATGTATTTCTTAGACATGAAAAGAAAGAACTGAGAAGGTGGCAAAGGTAGATGACTCTTCAAGACCTAGAATTTGTTTTTATACCAATTCTCTCTCTTTACTTCTTTCAACATTGGTCTACTCGAGATTCACAGTAATTTTGTGGATCTCACCTTTTCATATGACAAAAGAAAAACACTTAAAACCAAAGCAATTGAAAGCAGCCATGCATCCTTCTATTTCACAGAAATCTGATGCAGTCTAAACCCATTAGGCATGAGTTACTCGTGGCGACAGATAGATCAGAGGGGAGCAGCACAAAAGCTCTGTCTCCCCTCTCAAAGAGAACTGTGAGGTGCTGAGAGTCTGGACATTTGGTTGTCACTCTTCATTTCTTTCATTGTGTCAGGCTGCTCCAGGCAACAGCTCTGGCTAGCTCATATTGATCTGGGTCCTCAGACCTTAACCTGTGTTCTCTTATCTCTCCTCTCCTCTCTTCTCCTCTCCTCTCCTGTCCTCTCCTCTGGTCTCCTCTCCTCCTCCTCTCCTCTGCCACCTAACAAAATGGAATTTTTCATGTACTATTGAAAAGGTTTGGACTATGTAGTACTATATGTCAGGCCTGATTTGTCCAGCTGTGTGGGCTGACAGGGATGGTGCCTCCCATCCCTGGGCCTCCAAAACGCCCTTGAATAACCCTCGCCTCCTGCGTCCTTGGATTGACTGCCCGACTTCCTGCTGAATGCTCTCAGATGCAAGTGGGGGCCTGCAAGCTATGCTATATTTGTCACTGTGTCCTCAGACGCAGCAGGAAGCTGTAACAACAGCTAATTATCTTTTAATGGATAGACTTTCAAAATGACGTTGTATCATCAGATGTTGCATCTTTTAATCTAACGTTAGAGTCTTAGGGCCCCATGTTACGCCTGGCGCAAAGCTGCACAAAGCGAAACACAAGTCTCTCCGCTAGTTTCAGAGCGAGGCAGTTGTAGCTCTCCCGACTGGCGCCCACTTTTTTAAATAGCAAATACACTTGGTCTTAAAATGAGGTGTGGACAGGCGCATTGCTATCTTGAGGCAGCAGACAGCAATTGCATGATTGACCGACAAAAACCTTGTCTGAAGTCAGTGGCGCAGTATTTCATTTTAAGGGCGCATTATCAAGAGAGTAATACGCGACTACATACACAGGTGCAGAACGCCCACACACTCTGTCTGTTACACACAAGCAGAGTGTGCTGAAAATGCGCTTCAGATGTTTGGATAAGTCAAGTGGAAAATTACAATACTGCCCCTAGAGGGGGGATGTCTCTTGGACATAGATGAGGCTCTGCAGAGAAGTGTTCTTTGGTGCTAGTGTTTCCCATTCATCCCCTAGACTAAATTCTGTTCACAGTTTCATGATAAAGCGAAAATCTATTTACACTTTTCATAATAAACATAAAGGATGTCTAACACAGTCATTTGTTTCCTTGTGTCTTTCTTTGTAGAGCTGTGTGCAGCGCATTGATACAATATATAATCATCTCCACAAATAGAATCTAAGTCTGTGTGAAACACAGCCATTATAATGTGCGGTTTTAGAGGGAATGGGAGACGGCACTCTGATTGGTTTATAGCGTTACACCCAAAACACACCGTTGATTAATTGAGAGACTAAGTGCAACCCTTTTGAACCATATGCAGCAGCCATTTTTTCCACCTTTAAAATAGAAAAAGTTGTATGGATACGCCCGAACTGTTGAAATCGAGCCCTTTGTGTGTTACTCATTCCACCTGCATAAACTGTGGATCTCTGTATTTTTTTGCTATGGCGCAAAGGATTTCTGCTTCCAACAGGTAGCTCGTTTTGGATCAGTGCAGTCATTTTTGATCACATTCAGCAGTGTGACTTTAACTGCCTGTAACCACTATTAGTGTTACTCTAGACAGCATCCCTCTCTGCTTTGACCCTAGCTTGAGGCCTTGCAAAAAGGGTGAACCTTGATGTTTACCTCAAACCTCCCCTGGAATGACATTCAAACACCACTGTGATTTCCCCTTCTGTCACCACAAGGTCTCTCAAGAATTGATTCCCTGCACCAGCAGGCTTCACACAGCTATGCCCATGGAGATTTGACTTTAGCACAGAAATAAACAGCAGCCCTTCAAGGCTTTGCTCTGATTTAGAGTACATTAAGATTCATTCACAGTGCCCTGCTTCCCCTGTGTGCCACCTCTTCAATTTCCTCTTCAACCAGACTTTAGATTCATGTGTTTATATCAGAAGGCAGGAGGGCTGTTTTTCCATTTGAACAATGCTGACATCCTGTCACAAGGGACAGGCGCTGGGACTGAGGTAGAGGCTGTGGGGGCTGGAAAGGTGGAGCCAGGCTCCAGCTCAGTTACCGTGGCGCCCTCCCTCTCTTTTCCTCACTTAACATTAGGCCACTTCTGTAAACCTGGTTTTGTCTAGCACTGACAGAGAGAGGGAGCTTGAAATATCAAAACCCCACACCACTTGAAGGGAGCAGTCAAATTTTCCACCAACACCAATAGAGACTGTCAGATCCAATTTTACTCTGTGCCTCTTGTGTTTCTTCCTCTCAGCAGCCTGTTTGCCACCAGTTCGCACAGTATAGCTCCAAACACACAAGCACATACTGCTGGAGCACAGATACCCCAGTGTAAATGCACAAATACATGCAAATGCAAAAAGGTCTGGGATACATTTGGTATATTTGTGTATTACTTTGTGTCTCTGTGTAAGGATGTGTGAGTGGATATATACTGGGTCTCTGGAGTAACCACAAATGATCCACCATTTGCCTGGCACCACTGCACAGACTACCCACAGCTCAGACACAGAAAATGTTTTTTTTCACCAGAAAAAGCCTTGCCTGCACCGTGGCTCGTCTGTATCATTAGTTCACTTCATGTGATGCTGCATGGGTGTTTTGTGTGTCTGCATGCCTGTTTTCTGAGTGTACAGTATGTGTGGATGTGTGAGTGTGTGACCGTCTGAGCAGCAGACAGTCTGACAGACAGCGTAGGAGCTGTCACGAGTGCCCTTACCCGTAGCTTGACCTTTAGTGACAATCAATCCTGTGTGAACGTGTCCTGTGAAGGCTAAAGGAATTATCAAGCTACAGGCCCTCTGGCGTCATTTATCTACAAGCTGGAGGTCGCACAGGTCATGGAAAAACAAGTGGCTCCAGTGGTATCTCATCACTGTTAATAGATCAGATTAGCTCGGATGATTGATTAATGAAATTTGTTAACGGCCAGGTAACCAATGGTATCTGTGTTTGTTTTCTTCTGAAACAAATAAAAACAGCCTTTTTCATAAGTGGCCTTTCCAAAATAAGGTAAGGTTGAGGACACAGTCTGTTTTGCATTGATTTGTGATTCTGGAAACAACAGAGTTACGAGTTTCATGAATATTATTTCAAAACTTGGAAAGGTAAAAAGAAGGGGGCCTGTAATTTGGCTCCAGACGAACCAAAGTTAAATCTAACTTGGCCTGTGCCGCGCTTATCAGCCACAGTGGACTACTGAATCCTTCTGTGTGTGTGTGTTTGTGCAGGAGTGTGTTCATGTATGCTCGTGAGTGTGCGTGTATGAAAGAGAGCAATCAGGCACAGCTGTACCTGCACTCGCTTGGCAGAGCACAGCATTTGCCTGCTCAAAAAACAGAAGGTTTTGATATGGCGGAGAGGCAGTCATTTGGCCGATCTAATGGTGGCTCCCATAGGATCCATATCTGTGTGCAAACACCGAGCCAGAAAGGAGGATGGAGTATACACTCATAAAACCAGCTGAATATTTTATCATATTCATCCCCGCCCCCAGCCTCCACACACTGACATCACCAGCATGCCTCCTCTACGCTCCCCTACATACATGTTTTTTTGCACATGCACACATCGACAAGAACATGCGCCTTTAGAAAGCATCATTCAAGCTTCTTTGAGAGCATCTCTCGCTGGTCCGCTGCGTCTCTGAGTTTATTGCAGTTGAGATGTTTCCTTTTTTGTCAAAATGCATCTCTGCAGGTGAATCCAGATCTAAAGACATTCTCGCCCTGGGGATGTCTCCAGCGTTCTCTTCTCTCATCCTTCAAACACAGTCTCTCCCGTAGCCTTTTATCTGCCCCCCTCCCTCCTCCCACTCCGCTCCCCCCGCACCCCACGCCCAGCTCCCTCCAGTGTGTGGTTCTGTTCCCTGCCAGCCAGCTCCTGTTGCTGCCTGAGCCCAGCTCGTTAAGGGAAACACTGGTGCATGGTCCTCTTCACCTTCCCTCTGCACCGCCTTTTAATTAGACAGCTGTTTTTTGTGTGTGCAATGGAATACATCGATGTGTGTGTGTGTGTGTGTGTGTGTGTAGTGTTTGTATGGAGGGCTGGAGTGTTTTCAGTCACATGAGTCATCTTTTTGAAGTGATTGATATCACAGTGGCTTGTTTGTTTCTCTGATGTTCAACCCAGGCATCACATAGCAGTGCACACTCAATAAACACTCTCTGGACACACGAATTGTATTTTATCTGTTTAGGTGTTTCTTAGTGCTGAAACAGTTGATTATAATTTCCTCTCTTGTCTCAATTATAATATGTTAAACTGAATTTAAGGAATATTTGGGTTTTTAACCATCGTAATTAAGGTATTACATATATAAATGTGACATTATACATTTCTTTATTCTAGTCGATGCAGTCAGTGCATGTGTCTGCATTGCATGCAAGCAATGTGTTTTCCAGGCTAAAAGCCTAACATCTGTATTAGTACAGTGGAAGACGGGGTTATTCCCACCTCTGTCGTAATAGAATCAAACCTGTTGTTCATCCCCTCTTGTCAAGAGGGAGTGACTCCTCTCCTCTTCCATACAATCCCATTAACAGCACTTTACTGAAGTAGTGGCCGCCCTGCAGGACATGCAGTTTGGACAGAGGGCAAACTGTGGGCTCTTTAACACCTTACACATTCCAGCCTTTTTCTCTCTCTCTCTCACACTCACCTGTCTAGTATTGCTCTCTTTCTCTCTAAACTCCAATAATGTTATTGAAAATACTGGGTGTGTTGATTTTTCTTGAACAATCTCACTTCAGTTTTCCTAGGATGGTCAGAGAATGAGTTTACTTATGTATAACATGAAAATGAAATATTACTAAGATCTACTTACTCTTACTATCATTGGTAGTAGCAAGTTGTAAGTAAACTTGCCTATATCTTCGTTTGCCTTTTTCTGTCCAATCAGACACTGCACACCAGTGTTTATTAATAGCAATAGTCTCTTCTATGAGATCTGGTTGGCCATAATCCAACTGTTTACATCTCCATGACAACCATACTTGTCCCATAAGCTCTGCCAGTTTGTGATGATAGCCTCAGTTGTTTGGAGTGTATCAGAGCTTATAGGTCCAAAGTGAAATAAGGAGGATTTTCAAAGGCATATTCACACAGCTGCAAGGCGAGACATAACCACATAGCTCAACGCAGCAGTGAAGTGGTGGGCAGCACGCTGCTGTTCAAGGGAAAGAAATAAAACACACACCAGGGGCTCAGAGTCACAATACTCACATACCACCAAGCCCAGCCATCAAGAGCAGCTCTGCTGCCTGACATAAGGGGCTAATTATGCTAAGTACAATACATTACCTCTAGCATGCGCTATGAAAGCAGCCATTTCTCTAATGTGCTGCAGAATATAAACATACTTAGTGGAGGAGGCTGATAGAGGAGAATCGGCAAGAAACCCTAAACCACTGTCCTTGTCAGAGGAAAGAAATGGAATAATGTTGTTGGAGCCAAGCATTTCTGATTAACATGTCATCTCAGCCCTCCCCTGCTTGCCTCCCTTATCCTTTTCTCCTCTTTCCTAGGCAGAACTAGTTTACCTTTCATTAGGAGACCCTTGGTGTAAAATGTGTTTGCTGATTAGAGCCAGCAGTTTATCAACAGTTTATAAAGGATGGCGTTAGGATTAATCAAATCAGCACACATCCGGAGAAGGGCTGGACTCTGTAAACACAATCAGATCTGACTCTGTAGACGGAATGAGCGAAGTGGGGGAGAGAGAGTAAGAACAGCGAGGGAGGAAAGATAAGTGCGGAAAAGAAATGGAATCAAATTAGAATGAAGTCAATTTGGCAGAAATTATGTATTTCGGGCAATTATTTCTCTCCCAGACAGAATGTTATTTTGCGATACTGCTGGGGAGTCAAAATGAGCAGCGGTGAGAGAGGGCTGCAGTCAGAAGTGAGAGAGATATGGTCCCAGTGTCTGTCCCTGAGCCAAACACAGTGCATCCTCTATAACTGGCAAGGCTGGCTCCTCATTATCTACCTATCTTGGCTTCCATCTGTGGAGAAAATGCAGCGTTGCAGTCTCACTTTAGAGGGACACTGATCACAAGAGCAACTCATCTCAGCTGGAGAAAGATTGCGCTCCCCCTTTTTGCTTTCTCTCCCCATGTCTCCCACTGCACTCCGTTCAAGACAGACAGGGATGAGGAATCCTCTCTGTTTTCTGCTCAGAAAAGTGGAAGTTTGAGTCGGGGAGATGGAGCAAAGCTTCAAAAGGCACATGTAATTGAGCAGCCCTAGATAGGCTATCTGGGAACATGAAACAGCAACAGTTGTGACGGAGGGTAATTGCCTCCCTGGGCCCGTATAATGCCTTGTCGAGTCTTTAAACTTGAGCAAATTGCTGGAAGTCCTTATGTCAGCAGGTAATTGGTTCCAGGCATCAGCAGCTATGTGAAATGAAGGAAAGATAGGTTGGTGAGGTGTATGTGTGCATTTAGAAAAAGAATGTATGAGAGATTCAAAGAAAAGTGTTTGTCTTTAAAAGCGTCTGTGGGAGCGTTCTGTTGTATTGATTTTTTTTTGTTCTCAACAACGTGCTTTGCTTTTCATTTATTCAGAGGGCTCGATACTTTCATTATGTGGCGCTAGAGCAAAGTAAAAATATCTGCTCTCTGTGGGCGCATTTCTTCAAATTACATCTTGATGTATTTGTGGAATAATATCTATGTAAATTTCCAGACGGTGCGGCTCTAAAACCGAATGCAAGTGTCAGTGGACACTTTTTTGTTTTGCAACAAAACTACTTTCATGAACACCTTGCAGTGGAAACTATATGGAGTCGTTCATCTCTTTGCTGTAGCTGACTTTTGACTTGACCCCAAGATGACCCAGGTCATCCCTGCTGCTGAGGCCCCAAGCTACACAAGATGGGCAGCACTGTGGCCTTCACTGTCAGGGTGTCTGTCCTCTCTTCTCCAACCCCCCCCCCCCCCCCCCCCCGGCTGGAGGGTGCAGAGTGGGACCTCAGGAAGGAGATGCTTTATTAGCTGGCCCTGCATGATTAATTGAACATCTGTTCACACAAAGACAGCTGACCCCAATTCCCAGCTGTTTACCCTCTGTATAAACAGTTAATAAGCCTGCAGTGAATGTGTCACATAGGAGGTCATGACTGCATTTTGTGAAACCTCTCCATTTCAGTGCGAAACCTCTCCTTTTGCAGTTTGAGACGTTGTACTCTGTAGTTTTATTTTCACAGGTGGAGACAGCTTGAGAATATGGAAGGTAGAGCAGATGAGAATATACAGAATATTGTTCTCTGTGTTTTAAGCTTGAGGGGTCTTGCATGCAGTCAGTCAGTTAGTCAGTCTGCCTGCCTGTTGGCCCCCCACAGCTCCGGTGTGAAGCTAAAAACCCCTCTCCTCCCCCTCCTGATTAGCGGTGTCTTTGTTCTGTTGGTGGTGGCACGCCATGAAGCGTGATTGCAGTGGGCAAACTGATGGCTTTAAAGCAAGCCTGCTGCTGCGTTGATCTGCATCAGACTTTACCCCCCTCCTTACTTAGCAAAGACAGAATCAAATCAGGTTTTGTTTGTTGTTTGGTCTCTGAGCTATAAGCCTCCTAAGAGATTTGGGATTTCAGATTTTTTTTTTTTTTTTTTACAATTTTTTTTCCATTTTCTGTACAGTACTTCTGGCTAAAGGGACGTTTAAGTGTGGGTGGGAAATCTGTGATGCAAAGGCAACAGAATTACTCACTGTTGATGGAATGTGGGTATAATTAATGGGAGAATTTGAGGTTTTGTTTTTTTTCTTTTTAATACCTTGCCGTTTTCTTACTTGCTGTCTATCTTTCTCTCTGTCTCTCTATTCATAGGCTGCTTCAATGGCACTGAGCAGCCTGGGCCATGTATATACAGCCATAGGGGACTATCCAAACGCCCTAGCCAGCCACAAGCAGTGCGTCCTGCTGGCCAAGCAGTCCAAGGATCAGCTGTCTGAGGCTCGCGAGCTGGGAAACATGGGGGCCGTCTACATCGCCATGGGAGACTTTGAAAATGCTGTCCAGTGCCATGAGCAGCACCTGGGAATTGCCAAGGCCCTGGAAAATAAACGAGAAGAAGCTCGGGCCTATAGTAACCTGGGCAGTGCCTACCACTACCACCGTAACTTTGACAAGGCCATGTCCTACCACACTCACGTTCTGGAGCTTGCCCAAGAGTTGGAGGAAAAGTCCATCGAGATGAGAGCCTACGCAGGACTGGGTCATGCTGCCCGCTGCATGCAGGACTTGGAGAGGGCCAAGCAGTACCATGAACAGCAGCTGTCTATAGCTGAGGGTTTGAAGGACAGGGCCGCAGAGGGAAGGGCCTCCTCCAATCTGGGTATGTATGCAAAATAGAAAAGACAACTTCGCTGTTTTAAGTGATAATAACTTGGACATCAACAGGTTCCATATGTTCCTGATAGATTATCTTGTCTCTATAGTAAAATTTAGCATGCTGTATGCTGTATAATAATATATAACTATCATTATCTCAAATTTGAGGAAATGATAACTATTAGTTGTTTGTAGAGCTTAATCCAGAATATGTTTTACTATGGTAGGAAATAATGTAATACTGTTGGATTTCTGAGGAGAGTGTGTGTTTCAGACCAAAAACAGAAAACACACAGGCGGCTGTGTTAGAGTGGGTGTGTTGCTTCAGTTGCCAGTCAGGTGAAATCGAAGAAGTCGAGTTTGAGTAATTCGTCCATGAGTTTCTCAGACACCAAGACACTGCACAGCAGTTTATGATTTTATCATCTATCTCAAAAATAAAGAGATAAACTGTAGGATTATGCTGTCCATAATACTCAGTAATCTACCAGGAATGTGCACTCGTATTCATTTGATCTCTGTATGTGTCGCTTTGCGTAGTGGCAAACACGCACACACGCCCCTGTCTCTGTTTTGCTGGAGGCCTCTATTGTTGGTCTGAACGTGGCCTTGGTGTGCTGGTTGAACGCTATTAGTCAATACTGTCTCTGTTTAAGTGTGAGCATTGATCACTGGAGTGAATCTCAGAAGGACACATGGTTGATTTTCAATATTTGTGTTCTCTGCACATTTAATTAGTGAGATCACCTAAAATACTGTAATCCCTCCTACACGGATCTGGGTGTCATCTCTCCACCTCAGACGGAAATCCACTCATAGCATACACGGTATGTAGTGGATGTACAGTATATCTTCCTTTGAGATTCCTCTTTGACCCTTGTGGTTGAGGACAATATGAAGGTTAGTGTCCAGCAGCACATATGATAAATCTATTTCTTGGCACATCCTCAGAGATAAGGAAACACCTGGCAGTTAGACAGTAAGAAATCTTGCGTACTGGAAGTAGGTGAACTCATTGTTTGCTTCAAAGTGGGATTTGTTTTATTTTAGCGACATTGGATTTAGCATGCTACAATAAAACAAAAGAAGGGAGGTGAGATGAGACAATGAGACTGAATATCTCGATTCAATAACGCTGCTCTATGTGTGTTCCTAGGTTGATTATGCTCCAAATGTATTCTTGCTTAACATCTCATTGTTTTGGGGATGCGGTATAAAAGCTTCCATTTCCTGCAAGTGTTTCCACTGTGCTGCTGCTGGCTGCATTCTTTTGTTTGTCTTCATTTAAATGAGCTGTTTACTTATTGTTATTTTCATAGATATTTATGGTTAGTAAGACCTTAGTGTTTTGTTACTTCTAGGCAGAGGCCAGCAGTATATTACTGTATTATCACTATTTTATGTAAAGTTGTTTTTAGATACAGTAGTTAGGGGCTGCGTAATGTCCTACAGTGAACAGTGCCCAGTACATTATCCAAGCATAAGGTAGTGGAGTGCAGGGACTCAGCATGGGACCCAGGGAAGAAGAAGGTGCATGTTAGAGCCAGCAGTCATTCGTGAGCCCAGGAAGGTATGTACGGTGATGGAATGTCAGCACGTAACGCTCACAGTCAGAGTGTAAATAAACCCCCATAAAAATGTATAATTCTTCACAGGATATGTCTCCACATTAATCTGCTCAGCTCTCACCTTCACACTGACTTGGACTTAATCAGATCATGAGATGAGAAGTGGTGTGAAGATAAATAAAAGAAACAAGATGGGAGAGATTAAATATACAACCAGGTCTCTTGATTGAAACTTAAAATGTAATTATTACAGCCAAACCCTACTAAAATGAAATTAATACCAATCTAACCTTGTGGCCTGCTAATGTAACGATAAAAGGAACCTTGGGGAAAAAGGTGTCCCTGGATATTCAAGACCCCATGAGATATGTGGTATGGCCAATTCTCCTGCATTTAGTCCAGCAGTTATAACCTACGCTGGATGACTTATGACAGCCATCAAGATGGCAGTAAACCTGACTCTAATGGACAACTAAGAGGCATAATAGTTCCTCCCAGATGAATTATTCTTTAACCTAATGTGTAAAAGTGTGCAGGCAGAGAGTGGGGTTAATCAGCCAAACATAAATCGAAGTCGTCCTTTGACCGCCCTAATGGTCGCTCATCCTGTGTTGCTCTCAGCTCCAACACACACCTGATTTTTTAGAAAAGTGAGTTGGCAACTGGTTGTCATAAATTAGTGAGAACACTTTATGATGATACAGTACATGAGAGCTTTATGTGGAGTGGTCACTACACTGGGTGTCAGGCAGTAAATTTATTTCTATCTGCAGAATGCTTGCCATCACGGCGGCAAAAGCGCTTTTATTCATTATCAGTTGCAGCGTTACAGTTTTCCCGTCCATGACAGAGTAAAGATAGCGCGTAGTTGATGCAGTGTCAAAGACCTCCAGCTGGTGACAGAGCAGGAACTCAATGAGTGGGTGGTATCGATGGAGCCTGTTGCTCCATGGAGACGGTCTGGACAATCTGGCCCATCATGTGGATGCAGTAACTCCTGACACCCAGGCGGGGCTCGCTGCCTATCTCAACGCCGCCTGCTCTGTTGGTACTTCTTGTCTGTTTTCTTTCTCTCCTCTTTTCTCTCACTTTTTGACGCCTCCCTCTCTCACTCTCTCCATCTACTCCCCTCACCCCTACTGATTGTAATCTGCAGCTGTCAAGCTCCCAGTAATTGAAACTGACTTGATGAATCGCTTAATTACCTTTAATAGCTGATTCAAGAGGAGCTGAATAATGAAGATAACAGAGAATGAAGTGGAGGTTGTGAAGCATCAGTCTGTAATTGCCCCATTGTTGTTGTTGTTGTTGTTGTTTTTGTTTGCGGCAGTGGGGCGCACGTTGTTATTCCGTCATCAACACCCGCAAGGCCGCCTAGCACAAGAAGATATGGGCTAAAACTAACAGGATGTTGTTTCAGACATCAAAAAATGCTGCCTTTACGCCGCACACAAAGAGGGGAAGAATGATCGAGCAGCAGATTAACGAGCAGCGATGAAAGCAAAAAACCACTGGGCGAGAGATGGGAAGAAGAAGTTGCAGAAACAGGAAAGAACAAACTTTTATTATGCCCTCTCAGCTTGTTGTTAATGTTGCGTGTAGTGTGGGTGGAGCAGCAGCTGACATGGCTGTGAGGTACAGTTGTATAGAGATCACCATGCTTTAATATCTAACCATGATGCCCAGCGGTAACAGCAGCCCTGGCACAGCATACTCTGACCTATAAAGGATATGAAAATGTTGCATTCCAGCCCCATTTATTATTCATTAATTGGCTAACTTACCCCCTAGTCAGCAATATTTAATATCTGAGAGAGGACTGAAGCAGTAGGTTCCCATGTAGTTCACATTTCTGTTATTCATGAAACAGAATCTAAATTGTATTATTTTCCCTTGCATTTCACTTCAAAGAGACTTTAAATAAGTTTGTTTGGAAGCATTTGTGTTTTATCCTTTTAGTCTTTCTTGTGCTCACGTTTTGCTCGATTCACACCTCCTCGTTTTGACCATGTGTCTCAAAGAAGTCACTCGAATTGTCGGCTCCATCAGTTGTAAGTGCTGGAGGTAGAAGTCCTAATTAAGCATTTTCTTTTTCCTTCTCGCTTCTTTTTATCCAGCATCCCTAGGGAAGGCTTTCTTGCTGATGTTCACAGAAATAAAGCAACAGAAAGAGGAAAACAACAGGAAGAAGAGAGTTCACAAAACAACGCAGAATCAAGACAATATGCACTGCGATGCTCTGTATTCACATCTCATCACTGGTCTTTAAAAAAAATAAATACATGTCATAACTTCTGCCTTGAATTAGTTTCAGACCTTTTATGATAAGCCCCTTTTCGCAATTACAGCTTTTTCCATCCACAGGTCATGTGGGAATGAGCACTGAAATCCACATTCCAGAAAATCAGATGAGAAAATCTGCTTTGTCCAGACATCTGTATACCAGGTTTTATAACATGTCTGACAGTAACAATGTCACGTCAGGGGATTAAGCTTAATGATTTGTGTTTTTAATCGGCTATATTTGTTGTCAGTGATGCTGAAATACAGTAACACCTCTAATCCTGAACCTGAGACTGAGAGCAGCTGATCATGAGAGGAATTATGTTCAAATAGCCTTTTAAGTGAATGGCATATAAACAGGAAGGATAATCAGATAATTAGCAGATATGAATAATAACCACTATCATGACACGATTTAACCACTGGCGCATTATTGTCATCACTATAACAACAACATTGACAGCACTTTTTCAATACTGTTTTCAGACTGCCCAGAGCAGGAGCAAACTAAAGACAGGGACCAGACTTGCCTCGGGCCGTGATGCATAGAGATTATTCAGTTTTGTACCTAAGCCTTTGGGAGCGGCAGCGAGTGTAGATATATTATTAGTCTGACCAGGAAAGGGAGCAGGAGAGTGCTGAATTTACGGAGGAATTTAGCGAGCCTAATGGCCCAGACAGGATGAATGAAGGAACGCTGTAAGGAGGAAGACAGAGGAAGAGCCTAGCAAATACAGAAAACGTGCATTTATCTGAGATCGGTGACATCTTTAACTGTCCGTTAATGACTGGGTAAATAAACCTTGAGTAAATATTTGCAGGCTTGCAAAAGAGATAGAGCGGGCACAGGGAGCTATAGTTGGAAAAGAGGTGAAGTGGTGGTGGGATTATTTGGATGCCCCTCTTACTAGAGAGATTTTTGCTGGCTAGCTGATCTTTGTAGCCTGGCCCCAAATTTCTGTTTGTTGGAAAAGCAGCAGAAGCTCCCTGCCTCCCCCAGCACGGCCCCCTTCAATCTCCTGACAGAGGACCATGCCAGAAACTGGACAAGAGGCCCTGCGAAACATGCTCCTCTGGTCCTTGTGCTTACACTGACGTTTCGCTCACTGTATACAGTTATTATTCTCCTCACCTCAGGACTATTAAGTGAAACAAAAGAGCTGTAGCATTCTACTGCGTTAAGCAACTGTGTCCTTTTTTCTGCACATCTGCAAATTCAGCATGAAACGTAATCTGTTCCTAAACGGAGAGGCGATTGTGCCGTGCAAGAGAGGAAAAAAAAAGGAAAAAGAAAAAGTTGAGTGGAGACATTGAACATTGTTGGTTGAAGTGGTAGGAGGGATCAGATGTCATGCGTGTGGACAGTACAGCAACAGTTGGTTTAGTGAGCTGGAGGAGGAGGGGTGAGGGGGTCAGCTGGAGCAGAGAGGAAAGCGGCTCAGCTGGTGCTGCAGGAGGACAAGTGCAGCACTCTGCCTGTGTGTGTTTCTGCTGGAGGAACACCCACTCAGCATTTGTCCCTCTATCCATACTATGTGCTTTTTTTTTCTTTCTTTTTTTTTTTAATCTCCCTTCTTCCTGTCTCTCTGTCAGTCAGACTGTGGGGGATGTCTATGTCTGCGAGTAAGGATTTGTTACCTTAAACCCAGACCCCCCAAGCTCCGCCCCTTCCCTGCTCCTGCAGACCCCAGGAGGATCTAGTGTCTGCCTCAGCTCACTGCTTCCCCCAACAGATCTTTAACAGACATTATTATATATTGTACCAACATACAGTAAAGACACTTTGCATATAATAATGGAGTCTTTCAACTTCCATTCACTAAAACATCATAATATAGTGTGATACAGTATTGATCTCTCAGTCAGACACATTGTATCCATTATTAATAACCCACAACTCATTCCTTTCAGCAAAGGTTGGTGCAAGCAGTTTTGTAAGTACTTGTGACAGTAACAGCATTATCTAGAAATTATGAAAGGTATTCAGAGACACTGAACTACTGCTCTGTTAGGATACAGTGTTGTGTGAATACTGTCAAACCTCTTTGGAATTTCCCTCAGAGATTGACACTCTCCATTTTGATATTTTACACACATCAATCTCCTTCAGTAGAGACTCGAATTAGCATCAAAATGTCCACAATCCCCACAATTCCAGCATCCTGCTCTGGTTTTTAACTTCTCAAACATGAATGCAAATTATAATGTTGACCTCATTCTAAAATATAAATGAGGAACACACCCAACTCATTATCTCGGGCTCACGCTGGTCATCTCTACTCTATTTCTAGTATCACTCCAGCCCAGTGGCAGCAGCGCCATTGTTGGTAAAATCCTCTTAGCTGACTGTAGGCAGCAGCGCTCTGGAGCTCCATAGCTCCTGGAAGAATGACACAGTGATTTACTCAGAACACGACACCATCCCTCAAAGTCATCACTGCAGCATATCCCTCTATGTACAGCCAGCTGTGTAATGAAAAGTGACAACACATTGCCATGATTGCCATGCTTTTAATGTCTTTTGTTATGGGGGGATGGATAGGGCTCTGGATGGATAGGGCCCTGTGTAAAAGGATCTGAATGATGTTGCTTTCTCCTGGTTTTTCACTGTCTTGGTCTCAAGCTGTGTGCAAAAGAATAGAATAATTGAGCCATATTATTTAATAGATTTTGGCAAAGTGCATTTAGTGTGCACCACAGACTTACAGTGTTGTTTAAGATAGAGGTTAAATTGAATCCCAAGACTGAGACTTTGTTGAGGTCAGATTTGAACAAAATGCCATAAAGGGCCCTCCAGCTTGACCCCACACCCCCGCCCCCTCTCTAACTCCTACTTTTGGTGTTCCAGCAGTATTTACCAGCATGTTTGGTATGGTCTTATTTACTATCCTGCTGGATACTATTCCCAGAGGGTTCCATAATCCTCTTACCAGATGGGTGGGGGCACAGAAAGTATTTTCTTGCCTCAAGTGTGCCTCCAGGCATAGCCTAAGGCTTATGGCAATTTTGGCTGCAGTTTCCAAACCCAACCTCAAACCTAGCCATACATCCCAGCCTCTGTCCATGCTGTCTCCCCTCCCCTTCTGCTGAGCACCAGATCCATTTTTAGCCTGCAGCATGGAACATGTTTGCTAGTAATACATCAGTAGGCATTATATCTTCAGTAGGATCAGCCTCCGTTGGGGAAAGCATAACCTTGGGAGTGACTTTGTGGCGAGAGCTGTCATTGCTCCTCCAACTAGTCTTGCTGTGAATCTTAACATGCTTCCACTCTGAGGAAAGACTCCACAGGAAAGGCAAAGCTAAGAGGTTTGTTCAGGAAACTTCTGTGCCAGTAGAACCTTAAAACCCAAAAACCTCATCGTCTTCGCCTCATTCATTTATTTTGGCTTGAGAAAATAACACTTTTACTCTATTTGTACTGTACATAGTCCAAAGAACCACATGGAAGTTGCACATGTCACAATATAAATTCTTCCTGCATTATTTGGCGGGACTGCGTCTGTCTGTGCTCTACTGTGTGATGCTCCCAGAATACCAATTCCTTAGGGCAATGACCTGATGATTACAAGGTCAGTTCATGTTGTATCACTTTAACCTGAGGCCGCAAGCGAGCAAACAAACAACAAATCGGGTTTGATTTGTCAATAATTCTCAGCTACATGCTGAGTCATGATCTGAATTAAGTAGGCAGAGGATCTTTGATGATGTTTTCTCAGAAAGATCCATCAATCGGTCTGCAGAAAAAAGTGTTGGGTTTCTTTTCAGCGTTTGATTTTCAGACACTCAGTTCAGGCAGGTTTAGTTTGAAGCTAATCCCCTCATTTAGACTTGATGTAGAGTGAAATATTGGTGTTGCACATTTCATGGGTCTCTTGGATCATGTGAATTTCATCCATGTCCATCAACCTAGAAAAGTAAGTATGTATGTTATACTGCCTGGTGATGTGTCAAACCAATATGCAGCACAGTGGCAAATAGTGTAGATACACCAAAGCTTTTTTTTTTTTTTTCCATTCTCATTGGCATGATTTGCTGCTCTTAATTGCTCCAACATTCGAATGTATATCCACATCACTGTATTACATCTGCAGTCGTTTGAGCCGTCTGTTTAGTTTCAGTCCCACTGTTTATGTAGCTTGTGTTCAGGCCCACGATGTGGCAGGTTTCGGATGAAATAAATGGGAAAACACACATGGCGGTAACTAATCCCGGCGGCACCATCACATACTCACCACAAGCCACAGAGCCCCTCTCCGTCACTGGTTCCCACCCACTCTGGCTCCAGAACCATTTCCATCCCTGGTGTCCCATCACTGGCTGCACCCCAGTCCTAGTAGCCTATTAGTCTCTGTGCTGATGCAGCAAAGCAATGATGGCCGGGCTGTATGGTGGATGAAGAAATGCAGCCAGTTAATCAGTCTCCACCCACCAGCCTGCAGCCATCCTCTCTCACTGAGCTTTAATATTATTGGTGCAATTATTATCATTGAAAGCTGGGTGACAATACTAAAAGAGAGACCTAGAGATTAGTAATGAATTTCAGAGGGAAGGAGGAGCGATGTTGCGATCTTGGTAGATATGCTGTGATGTGTCTTTACTCTCTGCTGTTTATTTGTCAGTGTGTATGAGCATGTGCGTGTGGGTGCACATTTGTTTGGACGTTGTGTCTATGTATGCGCGTGTGAGGTGTTTGCCAGATGGCTGCCTGGCTGTGGGGTATAGCTATTATTTTTCAGATGATGGTATTTTATCAGAGATAATACGCTCAATGCACTGGGTTCTCCATTATTTATTGTTTCTCCACACTTATCTCATTTTTCTGAAGTTGTTTGCTGAGCTTTCCATCAGCACTTCACAGTCTCCCCCACTTTTACTTCCTCTATCTTTCTTTCTTGTTCTCTCATAACTGTTTCCAACCCTGTGGAAAAGTTGTTGATTTTGGTAAAATCCCTCTAAGACACAATCATCAAAGACAGCTTAGACACTCAAAAAGGTTCTATTTTGGTGTTATAATAACTCCGTTTGATGGCACTACATTTTAATTACCATAATTTTGTGGGAGAGTGTGTTGTGTAAGCAGAGAACAGATGGCTCAGAGAGCATATTTTAACAACCGAATGACTTGTTTTGTACATGAAGAGCTGACTAGGCACTTGAATTTTACTCCATTTTCCCCCTCAATGGGTCTTTAACTTCATCCTCTCGCTCTCTCTCCTCTATCCACAGGCATCATTCACCAGATGAAGGGGGACTATGAGACTGCACTGAAACTCCACAAAACACACCTGGCCATTGCTCAGGAGCTGAATGATTACGCTGCTCAGGGCCGGGCCTATGGTAACATGGGTAACGCCTACAATGCCCTGGGAGCCTTTGACCAGGCTGTTCGCTACCACCGCCAGGAGCTGCAGATCTCCATGGAGGTCAATGACCGGGCCTCGCAGGCTTCCACCCATGGCAACCTGGCTGTGGCTTACCAAGCCCTCGGAGCCCATGACCGCGCTCTGCAGCATTACCAGAACCACCTCAACATAGCTCGTGAGCTCAGAGACGTCCAGAGCGAGGCGCGGGCTCTGGGCAACCTCGGCAACTTCCACTGCTCTCGAGGAGAGTTCCCTCAGGCCGTGCCCTACTACGAGCAGTACCTCCGGCTGTCCCCTGACCTCCAAGACATGGAGAGTGAAGGGAAAGTTTGTCACAATCTGGGTTATGCCCACTACTGTCTGGGCAACTATCAGGATGCTGTCAAATACTATGAGCAGGACCTAGCTCTGGCCAAGGACCTTCATGACAAACTGAGTCAGGCCAAGGCATACTGTAACCTTGGTTTGGCATTCAAGGCCCTAGGAGACTTCACTAAGGCAGAGGAGTGTCAGAAATACCTGCTGTCACTGGCCCAGTCTCTGAACAATGCACAGGCTCGCTTCAGAGCTCTGGGGAACCTGGGAGACATATTTGTCTGTAAAAAAGACGTGGCCGGAGCCATTCAGTTTTATGAGCAGCAACTGGCCCTAGCTCACCAGGTATGGCCACACATAGTGAATGTGTATACTTGAGCAATTCATCATAAAAATAGGAAATGCCATGCAGAATGTAATTTAGATATCACTCACTCATGCCCCTCATGCGGATAATGCGAAATTCTTTCTCGTTTCAGGTTAAGGAGCGTAGGATGGAGGCCTGTGCCTACGCTGCCCTCGGGGCCACTTACAGACTTGTGCAGAAATATGACAAAGCTCTGGGCTACCACACCCAGGAGCTGGAGGTGTACCAAGAGCTGGGCGACGTGTCGGGAGAGTGCAAAGCCCATGGTCACCTGGCAGCTGTCTACATGGCCCTGGGGAAGTACGCCATGGCCTTCAAGAGCTACGAAGAGCAGTTGGAACTAGGTCGAAGGCTGAAAGATCCCGTCGTGGAGGCTCAGGTGTACGGAAACATGGGCATCACTAAAATGAATGTAGGGGTGATGGAGGAAGCTATTGGCTACTTGGAGCAGCAGCTGGCCACTTTGCAGCAGCTGAGTGGCAACGAGGCGGTAATGGACAGGGGCAGGGCCTATGGAAACTTGGGAGACTGTTACGAGGCTCTGGGAGACTTTGAGGAAGCCATCAAGTACTATGACCAGTATCTGTCAGTGGCCCAGAGCCTCAACCGCATGCAGGACCAGGAGAAGGCCTACAGAGGCTTAGGCAATGGACACCGGTGAGTCTGGCATTGTGTTTCATATTCACTATTTCACATGAAATACTCCTCAGGCTTTGAATAACGCACCACTATCAATTTTCCCTCAGCTGTTGCAGCAGCTGATAATTGTACTGACTGGGTATTACTAATAATCACTGTAATCCTACTTGGCATATTATTTTTCTCCTTGCGCTCACTCTCAAGGACCACCATAGTTTAGAGACACCTTGCCGGTGAGCATGGCTTGGATGCGAGCCGGCTGGTGCTAGCTGTCCCAGCAGCAGCCTAGTGGCCCCGGCCTTATCTGTATGCAAAGAGGCTTTGGCACACAGATGTCTGAGAGCACAGTTATTTCAAGGCAACCTCTTACATTTTGTGTCTCTTCTCCCCTCCATTTCTCCTTATTTGTCAAAAGCTGATAGCATCCGAGGAGACTACAGTGCAAAATAAAACACGAAGGGCTTTCTGAAATCCTCATTTCAGAGATGATTTTCTTCTTATTGTGCGTCATCAGTGTGGCACCACAGCAATCACACACAGCAGTATTAGCCATGCATGAGTTCAGAGGGGAATAATAGACATCACGCGCGAACCTTTCTCGTCTTCCAACAGCTTTTAGTCAAGCACATACATTATCACACAACATTAATTAAGCTGAAGGCTTTTATTCTTTTAATGCCCCATTTGAACCGGCATTCGCCGATTGTTGGTGTGCCTGAGACGGTGACTAAAGTCTGTTTGAAGGCTGTGAAAGCAAATAAAATGTGGAGATGGGAGCAGGGATCCTCTGACAGATGATCCATCTCGTATTAGAGGGTGGTTAACAGCGTTACCCTCCAAAAAAAAAAAAAAAAAAGCCTAAATTTAAAATTTCATATCATGGCTGAAACATTTCTCATATAGCCATCCCCACACACTTCAGCCTGTCAACTTCAGTAGCTCTCAGTTCTGTGATGGGAGCTTTGCAAATGAAAGTTTTCCTGCAATGTCCATTCCTTGCTGCGTTCTAATGGCGCTCTGTTACAAGAGAATAGAAATGTGTCCGCATGAATAAAGAGTATAAAGAGTAAGTTTTCCCTAGATATGAGATAAGCAGAGATAAATAGATTTATTTTGAATGTTGGAGGCATGAAAGATATCTAAGCATTTGTGCAATTGAACAGAAAATGCCAATGACAGATTTTTTAAGGTTGTGTTGTTGGCTTGTTATTTCACATATCTCACTCCTAATCTGCTTCACTCTGACGCTCACTGGTTTTCTGTCTTCATCTGCAGGGCCATGGGAAACCTACAGCAGTCACTGGTGTGTTTTGAAAAGCGACTAGTAGTGGCCCATGAGCTAGGGGAGTGTGGTGGCAAGGCTCAGGCCTATGGCGAACTGGGTGCTCTCCACAGTCAACTGGGCAATTACGAGCAGGCTATCTCCTGTCTGGAGCGTCAGCTGGCCATCGCCCGTGACACCCAGGACAGACTACTGGAGGGCGATGCCAGCTGCGGTTTGGGCGCTGTATATCAAGCTATGGGAGAGTATGAGACAGCCCTGCGATGCCACCAAAGTGACCTGGAGATTGCAGAGGAGGCAGGCAGCCCAACACGGCAGGCGCGCGCCTACGGCAACTTGGGCCTTACCTACGAGTCGCTAGGAAACTACGAGCGGGCGGTCGTGTTCCAAGAACAGCACCTAAGTGTGGCGGCTCAGACTAATGACTTGGCTGCCAAGACGCTGGCCTATGGCAGCCTGGGGAGAACACACCACGCACTGCAAAACTACTCACAGGCTGTCATGTACCTGCAGGAAGGTGAGTGAGTCAGGGGGAACAGGAGAGAGGATTGCCTTTGTTGCCTGAGCTGATAGGCTTAGAGTTTGTGAATTCATGAATATGAAATTCAGAGCCTATTTGTAGCTAAGCCTTTGCCACATTTTTATTAGGCTGTGTGGATGTGTCTGTGCGTGTATGTGTGTGTGTGTTTGGGCTTTTGTGCTCATGTGTTATAAGTGCACAGGGGGATTTTGTGTGTGTATTATGCGTCTGTGTTGTCTTCCACGCTGTTAAGGTATACCAGCATTTGTGTGTGTATGTCTGTGCAAACCTATCAGGATGCACGCCGACTCATTTTTCCTGTTTACTGCTAGCTGTTCTTCACACCTCTATATCTACTTTTCTCAGAGGGTTCTTTGCAGTGAGCTGCCAAAGGATCTTTTCACACAGTGGCTGACAGACTCCTGCTTCTCACGCTTCATTGTCCCCCACAGATTATGGTGAAATAAAAACCTGCAGCTTGGCCCCTAAAAAATTCATTATGTCAGTGACAGTGCAGGAAGTGTTTGTCACCGAGGACGTGATAAGTGGAAGCATCCATGGATGCAAGCCGAACATCCACACCATCCGCCTCGCACGTGACAGTCCTCATGCTCATGCACACCCACCCTGTTCATGACCCAAAGCCTGTTTGAATCCAAGAAAACTGATGCTCGTGTAAGAGAACAGTTGTATGTTTCACCCTGCATGGAGTGAATGCAAGAGAACGTGAATACATCTCCTCTATCTCTCTTCCGTCCGCTTTATTAGAGTTAGCCGGGCCTGCAGTGACCCACACACCCTCTGCAGTGATGCTTGTTGAGGCTTAATGGAAACAAAGGCGACAGGCCATTCTGTCTCCACCCTGTCCTCCTGTTGTCCCCTGCACTGTCCTTGTATTGTTCCTCAGTCTGGCTGTGAAAAAGAACAGTGCCTTCACTATCGTTGACAGCCAATTATTTCTGGCCAACCTACCCAGACCGAAAAGTTGGCAAGGTTTTTTCCCTTCAGTTTTCTATTTTTTTCTACTGCTACTGCTAGTTTTGTTTTTTTTTTGTTGTTGTTGTTTTTTTTTTTTATTCTTCATGCTGCACTGCGTGTTTTTTTTGTTTTTGTTTCCTGAAAAAGATTAATTGGAAGACAGGATAGAAAGGCAGCTCCAAAACTAGTGCAGATATTGTTGACAACATGTGACCTCCAACTCAGTGTGTGTGTTATCATAAATATTAGTGTTCATGCTTGTGTGTGTGAATCGTGTGTGTGATGGTTATTCTGTGTTGCAGAGTAATAGAGAACGATAAGGCAGTAGAGGAAGACACACAGAGACACCAATTAACTGCTGACAGGCAAACATCATTTCTGTCACTTCAAGTGTTCACTGCGCTCCCCAAGTTATCTTCCTGTAATTTTACATTAAAGGACATCGCACAGCGATGTCTCAATCTAAAACAGAAGAGGCATTTCACACCAAGATGCACTTTTCGACGATTAACACAATAGTGTCATTAAATCAATGGCCTCATTGTAGCGACTAATGGAGGTATTACAGTTTCTCCATGCTTGGTTTATGGAACAACAAGTAATGGAATAACAAAATTCAACCTACAAAGGCAGTGTATGCCAGAAACGTGACTCTAAATCAGGACATGTAAATGAAATAGGTGACATATTAAGTCATACATATTGTAAATGAAAAATATAATGGATTATATACACTATATCCTCATGGATAAAATTCAATAGTTATATATTTTTGTTACATGTACAATTTACTGCATAATGTATATTTTGCATAATAGATTATTTTTATATATATTTATTATCATATATGTTTTGTATGTGAGAAACTTTTAAACCAACTTTTATGTAATAATAAACTCCTATATGCAAGCAAACCTGCATGGTATAAGCATAAGCGTGTAGGAATCTGTTTAATCTGTGAGAAAGGACATCTTAATCATGTGTAAGACAAAAGAGGCCAAATATATACATGATTTTTACAGTGTTATAAATTATTTGTTTGTTAAACATAATAATAGAGCTATTTCAGGGTATCAATTAAAACACATTCATGTTGATAGGCTTCAGAAGAGTGTTTCAGGGGGCATATAAAGCTGAGTTTATCAGTGTGAAATGTCTGGACCTTTCATCATCATATTCGGACCCCTCACAGTTTTCAGTCTTACTGTTTTTCTGCTATAAATGTTGAATGTTGGTTGCTGTTACAGTGGTGGTACTTGCTCTGATGTTATAGTGAGCTACTGATATATGCAGCTAGATCCCTGTGGTTAAGTTTATTGTATTTTCACCGCTTCTTAGGCTCAGAACAGACAAAATCTTTAACCTCAAGTATACACTTGTATATATTAGTGATTAACATTTGAAAATGAATTAGTCTAGCTTTCCATTGTTCCATAAATTATTAATCAAGCTTTCACAAATACCAGTATTTAGTTCCGCAAATGTCAGAACTATCTTACCACCATGGAGGTGAATTTAAAATTGGTTGGGGTGTTTGTTCAGTAATATGCAACACAGCTACTATCACCCTCAGTGTTTTCACAATATAGCACAGGTCTGAAGGTTTGGGTGTCATCATAGAAAAGAAAGAAGAAAGAAACACCGCAGTGAGAATATGTATCGTGGAAATGTCTCCAGGATTGTCTTTTTTTTTTTTTTTTTCTTCAAAAATTGTTTATGGTACACACTGACTGTATGTGACACACTATTCTTTTCCACAATGGTCATGATCAAAGGGCACCATTTCAAGTGTGTGCATGTAAGAGGGTTTTTTTTTTTTTTTTTCACCGTACCACACACTTGTGGTTCGACGGTGCATGAGATTTCGTGCCCTTGTTCCAGCGCATGTGTATGTGGTGTCTGCACGTAAAGCTTGTGTCTGAAGGCAGAGGTGCGTGGGCCTCAGGGGCTGCAGAGAATCTCTCACCCAGCTGTCAAGCAGCCTTTAAAGTGTTCTCTAGTTGCTCTTCAGGGTGCAGCCAGCCACGGCCACATCCTCGTGTCAGGCGCCGCTACGTGACTGTGCCTGCGGGGCGCACCAAAGGCACGCACGGTGACAGTGACAGACACTGAATGATACAGAGCGGGAGAACAGAGGGAATGAGAGAGTTATGGAGGGAAGGAGGGAAAGAGAGAGGAAGGCAGAGAGGAAAGACGGAGATCGGTATGAGTCATAATTCACATGTATTATTTCACTATCAACTGGAGAATAAAGAAAACATAGAGTTGGTTGACATTTAGGCTTGATCATAAAGAACTATCACAGAGCGGCTCGGAGAAAGACATGTTTTGTGTGTGTTTGTGTGTGTGTGTGAGCGCGCGCGCGCGTTCATGCGTGCGCGTGCAGATGAAAGGCTCAGAGCTGGAGTTGAGATGAGTGAGGGGTGAGACTGTCAGAGAATGAAAAGGATAATTTAGATCTGTTTCCTCTCTCTTGCTCCAGCGCCTAATGAGCCCTAAGCAGTGCCGAGTCCCCGCAAGTAGTGCCACAGTCAAGATGAAACAGGTAGAGAGAGCAGAGGGGGGCCTGAGACACAGGCACAGAGATGAGAAAATGAATACGGGAGGCAGAGAGAGAGAGAAGCACAGTAGATGCATGGGGGAAGAGGGCAGGCAGGCAGAAAGAAGGAGGGTGTGTGGAAAGATAAGGAGAGAGGGGAGACTGTTGCAGGCTTCAAAGGCTGCCGACTAGCGTGGCCATGGAGGAGCCATGAAGTCTACGGTTGCGTGGTGTGCTGGGTCTTGTGGAATAGGCTGGCTGTTTCGGGTCACGCTCTCTGTTCTTGGCTTATCTGGTCCAGCCACAGACTGTTTTCCAGGAATGCCGAGAAAAGCAAACTCGGACGAGGGTGGCTTGGCCCACTTTCCCCTCTCTTTGACCAAAAGCATGTTTAGACCCCCTTCACCACACAGGCGAGTGGAGAGAATAGACTTGGAAATACAGAGCCCGGGCTAAGTGAGACTGTGCACGAGCAACAGCCTATTGCAGACTGCAGAATGCTTGCTGTGCATTTAGCACCTTGTGGGTGATATGTGACCCAGCAGCTGTCGTTTTTTTTTTTTTTTTAATCATTGTCCTCGGTGGAGTGGCATTTTCATCTCAGTAATTGGGCAGAACCAAATACTCGGCAGGCAGATGAGGACACATGCAAAGATGTGACATGCGCCTCACTGCTTGAGGGATTGGAAGTGAAAAACAAAGCGCGCACTCACCAGGTGATCTGACACAGGCACACTCACTCTGAATGTGCACACCTAGATACACACACATGCACGTACAAACATCCCCTGCCTTCCCAAACAACTCTGGAAGTCTCTCAAACAAAACACCACATGCGCTGTGAGTTTGCATCCAGTCTATTATTAGCTCATCAGTGTGTTTGCAAATATTTGTGGACGTCTTCATGATATTGCGTGGCTCCTTTAATGCAAGCATTAAGCTTCTGTTTGTGTTTGCTCAGCCAGTCGATGCTTAGCATTGATTACTATGCAGTCCGATTAGTCCTCTAACAGCCTCCCTCTATGGCAGAAGTGTGTGTGTGTGTGTGTTTTAGTCCCAGTGTGAGCAGTATCTTACAACTGAGGCCAAATATCCAAACCTGTTCGCTGTCAGAACATCAGTACCACGCTATGCTTACATCTGTTACTCTGAAAGATACCTAAGAGTCTGCCTGCTCTGAATAATTTTTACTCTTCTCTCCCTCTCCCTCTCCCTCTCTCTCTCTCTCTCTCTCTCTCTCTCTCTCTCGCTCATCTGCTCTCATATCCTCCCCTCCTGACAGGCCTGCGGCTTGCAGAGCAGCTGGCTCGGCGTGAGGACGAGGCGAAGATCCGCCATCGTCTGGGGCTCTCTCTATGGGCCAGCGGGAATCTGGAGGAAGCCCAACATCAGGTAAAGTATCTCCTCTTCCTTCCTCTTCTTGCCTGGACTCACCTTGACTCAATTATCCTCTCCTCTCCTCTCCTCTCCTCTCCTCCTCCATCTTGATTCCTTCCAGCAAACCAACCTTATGTAGTTAAAACTGACCTCTAATAAGCACACATCTGTTGGTCGGCAAAGATTACAAATGAGCAGGGGATGTAGATGTCCAAAGACACAGAGTGTGGAATTAAAGTTTTTTGTAACGCCCTTATGGTGAAAGAAAGTACCCAGAGGAGAGAGAGAAACAGGAAAAAGGAGATGTGGCTATAGAGCTTGAACACGTCTGTTGGCAATATGCTGGGGAGTCTGTTGAGCCTGTGAATGCTGTCATCTCAGTAGACAGGCGACAGATGACTAAAGATTTTTTTTTTTTTTTTGTATCTGTGTGCATGGTCTCAGGAGTCCCGAGCCTCTGCATCACACACACATTCACTCCTCTTCAGCCCACTGCCCACCTGGCAAGCATGGAATATCCCCTTAACATCTCTCTTTACAGTCTGTCCACACACCGCAGCTCAAGATTTGATTTCTTTTTTTTTTTCCCTTAGCTTGTGTATCCACATACAAGCCTGTGAACAGTCAGCCAACAGCAGTGGCTGTCACGTGTGTCTGTAGGGATGTTATTCAGCTGCTTTCATTTCCAAAATCTAGTCCAAAGCATTTCTGCTATGGTACGCTCACACTAGGTACATCTATGTGACCCAGATAGCTTTGTTTTTTCGGTCCTGCATCATAGTCTTCAAAAAGTAATGTTGTCTGTTTGCAATTATCTGTAACAAGAGTTGGGAAAGAAAGACCGAAGCAAGGTGGTGACTAGAGCTGAGGCTCATGAGTCATATTGAGGAATGTGTTCAATTAAACCAAAATATTATTCTAAAAGGCCAGTGCAACATATTTTCCACTGCATGTTTGCTTTCCAGTTTAACACTTGACCATAAGACCTTAGAAGTACATGTTAACATTGTGATCCAGTGCTTTGCCCACTTATACCACAGCAATGTTTAGATTTTTTTTCGCCCCCCCTGTGAGCTTGCAGCTCCCAGGGCGAGTTGGAGGTAGGAAAGGACACTGTTGTCCTCAGAGTATGGATCACATGGTTATTCATGAGCTGGCCTGTTGCTACACATGACCTTGCCAAATGCCCCGACCCACTTCAAACCTCATTTGTATAGGCTTGTGTTGAGATTCATAAAGCATCCATAGGTGTGGCATGAGAGTACTTGACCTCATGTTCCTCATTCTCTCCGTATTTAAACCAAATTGTAGTTTAACACCCCAGCTGTGACATTGATGCTCACCGTGACACACCGATTGATGTCTCCTGATTCTAATCAGCTTTTTCAGCAGGGTTCACATTCATATCTAAGGAGAGCATTAATCAATAAATTCATGTTGACTTAAATATCAGTGGTCTACCGTAGATTAAGCTTTTTTTCAACCTCTGATATCATCTGTCATGAGAGTTCCCCGGGGAGCTTACTTTACAAAAATCATTAGAGGTACGTGTGTATCAAGCTCCGCTCACGCTACCGATTCAGTGTGACATTGACATTCACTTAACATGTCAGATAAAAGCCATGTTAGTGTCAGTGACGGTAAACATGAGAGTGCTATCTGAATGCATAGCAGCTGGAGAATGTAGCAGATTTTTACCTGAACCGCCTCCAAGCAAGTCACTGCGGACGCAGCACATTTGGGATTGTTTCCCTTTCATCTGTGCCAGGAGGGGTCAGGCCAGAAGAAAGGCGCTGTGAGAAATTAGTTTCACTCTTAAAGGGGTGTCTGCAAGTCTAACAGATTAAACTAGCAGTGCAGCAATCAGCCCCACAGCCCTATCAGCAAAATCAGCCTGAGACTAGCAGCTCCGTCTACTAGCACTAATGCAGCAGAGCTCGCCGATTCTCTGCTGATCTCTACTCTCCCTCTTCACTCCCTCTGACACACTTTTCCTGCATGACCTTGGGATATGTCAGGCGAGCTACACAGTATGCATATGTGTGCGCTCACAAGAGGCGCACACACGTTTTCTCTCTTTCTTTCTCTCACCAAACCCACAGTGCTGATAGAATCCATTTCATCCATACCAGCAACCTTTTCTCCACTGCAGTTCTTTGTTTTGTATGAACTATGGTCAAGCAGTATAAGCAGAGCGTTTTTCCATCTCTGCTGGCACTGGACTCCTGGAGAGTGGTTCTATAGCAGTCCCAGTCATCCTACAGGGCTGCCATAGGCGCAGAAATAGGAAATCAATAAAGGCCCCCATGAATCAGCACTCCTGGCCAGCTCCGCTTGGCCAATGTGCAACACTGCCTGCCGCCCCACCTCTCCATTGTCTCTCTCCTTCTCTCAATCCAATGTCTTGTGCTGAATAGAAAGGTCTAATAAGACAGAGAGGGCTATCGAGTTCACAAAGCATTTGTTTCCTTGGACGCAGCCTGTCCAAGATGCCCAGGTAATGGTTTAGCTTCTCATTGCCCTTTCCCACATCCAGGCATATAAGAGCTGAATAGTGGTTTACTTGTGTTTGATGGTGATTCATCAGGCTACATTACAGTACTTTCCTCTGTTGAGAGAGAAGCAATAATTGGAAGGCAGCAAGTCTGATCAATGACCACCAGTGAGGTGGGCTGCTACCATCTAGTGGCCAAAATAATTCTAATGATACGTGCATATAGTAATCTGTGGACATTTTTAACCACAGTGTCCTTCTTAAAGCGTCATGACTGCTAACATTTGTAGCATGATTTAGCTCAATTTGAATCAAACCTATAACAATGAATACCAGTGTATATGTTAATGAACAAGCAAAGGGTATCAGAAAATGTCTGATTGTTGTTGTTTATTATCAGCTCTACCGGGCATCTGCACTGTTTGAGACCATCCGCCACGAAGCCCAGCACAGCACCGACTATAAACTTTCCCTGTTTGACCTGCAAACCTCCTGCTACCAGGCACTCCAAAGGGTCCTCGTCAGCCTAGGTATGTTCACACGCACTTCTCATATCCTCACTCCTTCATGCAGCTAAATTCCAGTTTGTTTTTTCTTTTGGACATTCGTGTAATTAAAAGATTGGGGTATCAGAATTGACGCATTAATCAGCATTGACCTGCTACACCACAGGCCACCACGATGAGGCCCTGGCAGTGGCAGAGCGGGGTCGTACACGAGCCTTCGCTGACCTCTTGGTGGAGAGGCAGACGGGCCAGCAGGACTCAGACCCCTACACCCCAGTAACGGTGGAACACATCCTGGACACCGTCAACAGCCAGAGGGCCTTGGTGCTGTATTTCTCCATGGCTGCTGGTTACCTGTACAGCTGGCTGCTGGCTCCAGGAGCAGGTAAGATTTGACTCTCTGCTTGGTTTTTTGCTCAGACTGTACATTTTTGTGATGAAACCTTTCATGTCTGGCTGTCATCTCTTCACTGTCAGAGACCATATGCGCTTGAACAATCAAATTCGGTGGATAGGTTTCAAATTTCTCTTACTCAGGTAAAAATTAATTATAACAAATGACCATATGGTGCCACTGCGACTGGAAATTTTACTCTCTAACCTACTTCTGTTTCTCAAAGTCCTTTGTACAACACATTTAAGCTGCAGCCTATTTTCAATTTTATGCATAAACTCTTTTTTACGACTTCTGAGTTGATATATTCCCTGTGCTCACAACGTATCTACTTGTAATACACAAATCAAGTAAGATATTCAACCACAAAGTCAGGCATAGAGCGATGCTAACAGTCAGATGCTATATAATTGTAGTGATGTAACAAAACATTGACAAAAAACAGAACAAACAAAAACAAAGCTGTAAAAGTGATGAAGGTGAAAGCACATACACACAAATACACACACATTTGCTTGTTCGAATCAAAGCGGATAAAAGGCCTAGAGGCTGTGGCTTGTTTTGAGCTGCAGGGGTAAGAAGGCCAGCTTTAACACCAAGTGGCAGTGCCACCTGCCACTCCACTGTTAGGATTTGCCCCCTGCCTCGCTTCTCACCCCAGAAGGCATCTGCCAGTGAACCGTGCTAATTGATAGTGACACAGCCAAACAACACAGGCAACATCTTCACACATGCCAACAGGAAATCACGTCGCTGTTGCACCAAGTCAAAACATAATTTCTCTGTTTCTCTCGGATTCTTTATTTTTCTTTTTGTCTTGTTTTGGTATTGCTGTACTTTGCCACTGCTTGGTGTACCTCTACATTTTTGTCTCTTTCGTGGACACGCTGAGAAACACCAACAAAGGCAAAGAGATTATGAAGCAGTTTGTTTATATGACTCATGAAATTCTAGTTTCAATGATAAGCAGAGCTGCAGGTGAACTACAGCGCATGTCACACGACTCCTGCAGCTGCCATAGTGTAAGTTGTTCTTTGGCTCTCTTCTGCTCTCTGCTGTAAAGAGAGGAAATGAGAACCGTGACCCATGTCCCATGCCACCAGGCCTGAACATTTGATCAAATCCAGCTCCCAGGCAACCAGATGAACTTGACCCCCCAAGCACTAGTCATACGGAGGGGAGGAACACTACAGGGACAAGTGGAGATCTTCAAAGCGTTGAATGTTGCCCCAGGCTAAGAGGGAGCCACTTGCTCACTAATCGTCTGTCTGTCACTTCCTGGCAGTCCCTGGCATCCAGCTGGCACACGAACATGGCTGCTGCTCTAAACCGCCTACATTCAGTAAAAAGGGGCTTCTAAAGTCTTAATTACTTCGGTTGTGTAAATTCTGTGATATTTTATAGACCTGAATGCGCGCACACACACACACACACATACACATATACAGTACACCTGAATCACATATACTCTCTATTCCAATGCATTTAATACAAAACATCCATGTGAGCACATCTATGCTTACACAGCACTGATACACCCACAAACTCACACTTATACACACACACACACACACACACTCAGCTTGTACTGCATCCCCCAGTGTGCTCCCCCCCCCCCGATGTTCTGCTGGAAACTCAGCTGAGCTCTCATGGCGGGCAGCAGATGGCACAGGCAGCCTACTCTTATCTTTTATTGAACATTATTTGTTTTATTCATTTCGCTCCACAGATGCACTACTGCATGTGGCCTCACTCACAGCGTTCAGCTGAAATGATCTAATATTTCTCCCGTCATGAGAGAGTGATACAAACGTATGAGAAAAAGAAGCGTGGAAAATGGTTTCATTTATTTATTTTTTGTTATTAAACTTTCATTTCATAAACACCTGAAAACAGCCAGTCATGCTTGGCCGTGTTTCCCTTCTCCCCCTCTCTCCAAAGGTATCCTGAAGTTTCATGAGGTGTACCTGGGCGAGGGCGTATCAGAAGGAGTGTCAGACTTCCAGGAGGCAGGCGGCAGCGGAGTGATCAGCGGCTCGTCGTTGGAGCAGCACATTGCCAGCGCCCGGGAGGCCCTCGGAGTTGAGTCTTATTACAGCCGGTGAGATGTTTACAGCTGTCACAATTAAATGAAAAGTCTTTGTTTGTTTCATGTGTTCATTATCCAAATCATAACATACCTATTTAACAGTAATTGCTAGAACATGTGCAAAAGCACTTGTTTTTCTTTATCAAACAAGTGACTTCATGGATTATGTTACAGCATACACAGGATTTCCACGCAGTGATGTCACAGCTGATTTTTAACTACCCCCCCCCCCCCATGCCGCTCATGTAATATGAATCGTTAACCATTACTGAAGTGACACATGTAGCAATATGGTATGATGGAGACATTTGGGGTGGTCAGTCCTTACAAAGCCCATTTTCTTTTCTTATTACTCCATGCTTGAGTCGCTGACATCTGGTTTTGAGAAGTTTAGATGAATTAAGAATTAATGATAGCTCAGTTGCAAAGCTTTTTATTCTTTACAGAGGGCTTCATTGCCTCTATTATGGTCCAGCAGTTGTGATTATTCTTTCTCATTTTATGACCAAACTTGCTTTAACTAAATAAATGCAGAAGAATCCCCACACATCCCTTGATGTTTAGTTGTGATCTGCAACATAGTGATTTTCCATTTTGATACTTGTCCTTCTGTCCCATTCTTGTGAACATGATATGAGCGAATTTTTTCAAATTTCTTACAGACATTCACCTCGATTAGAGGATGAACTGATTAGAATTTGGTGATCAAAGGTCAAAGATCAAGGTCTCTGTTTTTTGGCCATAGCGCAAAAGGTCATGCTAATTATGACAAAATTTCACACAAATGTGTAAGAGGATAAATTAAGATTTCATATCCCAAAGGTCACCTTCACCTTGACATCATGATATTCTGCAAAAACGCTTTCTTGGCCATTATTCAGCGCTGTAACCTGGCAACAGAAGGGGAGATTGTGACTATGTTTCTTGCAACTTGACTGGCTGGCGGAGGAATGCAACCACGAGGCGGTAATTCTGGTTTACTGAGCGGTGATAGCTGCCAAGAAAAAAAAAAAAAAGCACCCACATAAAGTTTATTGACAGAAAAGTGAAGGAGCGGCACTACAGACCACACTGTTTAACAAGTACTCTTTGGAAAGCCCTTGTTAACCAGTCATCAGAGGGTATTGTAAAAACAACAAACAGCATTTTATCTTCAAATGTAGAATGTAGAATGTAAACACAGAACAAAGATTAACACTCAAACCAAAACTTAACCCCGGAGTTAGCTGAAGAAGGGTTATTTTATCATTCAGTCTGTGTGTGAAAGAGTATTATTCTGCCCCATTGCACCCTGTGATGACAGCCCTCCACTACCTGCCTAAAGTACTCCACTCTCTCCCCAGTGGGAATAAATGAGACGGAATAATGGCTCTTTGGATAGCCAGACAGTTGAACCCACCTAACAAACAGTGAACGTGACAAGTAAAGGAAGAGAGAATGGGTTTACTGAGAGTATAAGGAACAATGGGAAGAAGGTGAGGATGAGGTTGTAAAATCAAAGAGGCAGAGACTGATGAATAAAGACTTAACAGACAACAGGGAACGTAGCCAGAGGGGCTCCGTAGGAGGAGATGGAAAATGTGGCAAAATATATTGACAGTGAAAATCACCCTTCGACACCCACGAGCCTACACTGAGTTTGACGTTAGCCTTGTTTCTCTAGTTGGTGTTTGATCCATAGTGCCCAGCTGGTCTGCCCAGTGCCAGCCCCTTCCACCCTAGCAGCCTGGCCCTCCTGCCCCATTACCAGCTCATTTACTACTCCAATAGGAAGTTGCACACACACCATTGCGCCTGGATGGGCACAATATGGCACCACTTACCAGCCCATTCATTCTCCAGAGAGCAGAGAAAGGGAGGGGGCACTCTGTAATGTGTGGAGAGAGAGAAAATGAATGGGATGGAGAAGAATGGGGAGAGTATATTCGCGTGACTGAAAGAATGATATAGAGAGGGGAGGATGCAGCGTATGTGACGGTTGAAATCTTATGTATTAATATGTGGATTTTATGTACTATTTACAACATTTCTTCAGTCCACACAGATCTGTCAGAATATAAGCCCCAGGAGAATGAATCTCAAATGAGACGCGTACTGCAAAGATTTTAAAACAAAAAACAAAAACAAAAAAACAGCAGTGCGGTGGTGGTAGTGGGAGCATGAGGTGATGAGAGATCCCATGGTGCAAGTTCACACTCAGCTACCGTGAGAGCAAGAAGCTGACATAAGAGTTGCATGATATGGGTACATCAGAAGAGAGGTTCAGGCTTGAGGAGAGGGATGGGGGAGAGTGGTGGCGAGGTAGTGATTGTGGGGTGGGAGTGGTTGACTCCCCACTGACTGGATCAGCATCACCGGCATTATAATGAAAGGATTTAACTCTGCTTACCATCAGGGTGTTGGACCAAGCCTGGGAAATTAGGCCAAGTGTGTGTGGGTTGAACAGCGTGTATTTTAGGCAGATGAGGAGTGTGTGTAGTTGATTTATCCGCAGAGAAACAATCTAAGTCTGTGTATTGTCTACTTTGCTGAAGTGCCTTTTTCTTGCCAACATTTCAGTGGCTGTGCATTTCTCTAACTCCATCTCTCTGTCGCTCTCTCTCTCTTTCAGCGGGTGTTCGAGCAGTGAGACGGAGAGTGAGGCTGGAGATTTGTTGGACCAACAATTTGAGGAGCTCAACAACAAGCTTAACTCTGTCACTGATCCAACAGGCTTCCTGCGCATGGTGTCCAGAAACAACTTGTTCAACAGGTAGGAGATTGTTGCAAATCACCTGGAGGTTCCTACAGACAGTCTTAATCAACAAGCGCTACTCAGACCTACTTTTCACCAAAAGAAAAAAAAAAAAAAAAGGAAAGATTAAAAATATCTGCTAGGGTAAGGAGATTCGTGGGTATTGTGGCTCATCTGTGAAAGGCGTCTTTTCTCCATTGTTTAGCCAGCGCAGAGGCAGCATGTGAATCCTCCTTATTAAATAGACTGAGTAGAGCCAAGCTGCTAAAGCCCTTATCAACTGCCTACTCTGATGAGGCCTTGGTGTATGTGCGTGTGCGTGCATGCGTGTGTGTGTGCGCACGCGCGCGTGTGTGCGCTTGCCAGACACAGACATTGAGACCCATGTGGTTGTAAGATGTTTGCCCTGTCTGCGTGTTTGTTGTGGAGATTTCATGTGAGTCTGCCTGTGGCTTGTTCCGAGTATTATTTAATGACACTAAGCAGAGCATTCATTTACTCTGTGCTGATTGGTAATGTATGTCAATAGAACGTGTGCGTGCGTGCGCGTGTGTGTGTGTGTGTGTGTGTGTGTGTGTGTGTGTGTGTGTGTGTGTGTGTGTGTGTGTGTGTGTGTGTGTGTCTGGGTCATACTTCCCTGTCCTCGTCCACAGTTGAGCTGCTCTTTGATGAGAGGGTAATTCCAGCTTTAATTGAGTCTTGGTGCTCATTAAGCCCCTTTAATGGGTTGCCGGTAATAATCCACTCATTCTTTTGGGTCTCAAAAAACTCTGAATTATAAAGCTCCTCATGCTTAGGAGCCTACCGTCTATCACATTTCTAAAGCGAGAGAAAAGGAAGAAAACCTCATTGTCATTTCAAGTCACACTGTACATCTTGGGGTTTGATGTCAGTTAATGTACATTTACGTGCTTTTCAAGGGTTCTCATTGACCTCACTTCACATTTTTCCTTAACATGTTAAGATCTAAGCTATTAGTGGTGTGAGGACTGCAGTATTTCTACAGTTACTCATAATCAAGAGAAATGATTAAAATAGAATAAACTCTAATTGAATGTCATTTAAATCAAAATAGGTAAGAGAACAATATACTCAGCCTTAAAAGATCTGTGCTTCTCGGTGTGATATCATAATTTGCCGTTATTATCGATTGTCCTATTTTAACACTGAGATCTAATCTTCACCAGGGAGCTTGGAAGGATTACCATGAGAAGGTGATAATGAAAGTCTCCTCGTTTCTAATCCCCTCAGTGTGTAATTGAAAACGTTTTTATGCACAACGATGGCATAATGAGATTGTTTGATGAAGTTGTCAGTGCAGACGCAGCAAACACTGATAGAACAAGATGCCTGCATCAAAAGAGCTAGGTGGCCACGGGTTAAAGCTCCACCACGCTTAAAGCAAGTCTTTTAACTGCAGACCAAACTAGCCTTCATCACCTTCAGCTTCACTGCTCTTAGTCTTTTCTTTTCACTGTTTCCCTCTACACTTGACACTCACCTTCTCTTGGCTTATCCCTTGCTTCCTCTCTCATTCTTCATGTCAGGCTAACAAACGATTGTTTGCTTTCCCATGGAGGCTCATGCCAAGGCTTGGGAGAGAGACAGAGTGTTGGGAGGCTGGAGGGAAGCCAGTGGCCCGGGGCTACCAGAAGGGCAGGATAGATGTCTGTTGGCTGGGGCCCGGAAGAAACTCTGGCTGGTGAAACAGATGGAGAGTAGTGACAAGCGCAGCCATAAAGCTTGGCCCTGCGTGCCTACAGCACCAAAGGGTTCTAACCCCACAGCCACCATTAGCACAGTTCTCAGTAGGTCGTGTGTCTCTGCCTGAGCAGGGAGCTGTCACTCCTGTCACATAGCAGACATGCCTCAAACACAATGGGCGGCTACCTTATTTTTCTCTGTTTCAGAAACGGAAAATACTGCGATGTTGTTGGCAGTTTATTGAAGACACTCACAAACACATCTTCCATCATCTGGAAGCTTTGAGCTTTGATTAAATGTAGAGCAGGTCCCTGTAAAGATGGTGTAAACCCTGCTCTCCTCCTGCTGTGGTGATTCTGGCAAGCTGTTGTCATTCACTACTACTGGTTTCTGTAAGCGCCCAACTACCACAGTACGATACTGCCATCTAGTGGAGAGTTATATATTGACATAATATTCTTATTGGTATATTCTCATGTTGTGAATTTGTACATACATATTCACAGATCAGCACATCACAATGGAGATCCAGTGTGGCCTACCTTTATCTACCTCTTACTTGGTGCTTAGATTTGAGAGCGAGTATGTCAGATAAATAACAATGAGCCTTTGCAGCTGCAGCCTTCCTAGCGGCACACAAAATAGACAACTGCAGTGGTGGAGTTTACGTCTTGCCAGAGCCATATCTGATGTAATGCTATGCAGCAAGTTAGACACGGATCTTGTCAACCACATTTCCAGCACATCTGGAAATCACATTAAGAACAGCTGAGTGGTTTGATGTTAAAGGACAGTTTGATGCAAAATATCCCTGTTTACGTGCAGGATTTATTATAACGCAAGAGTGACTGGAAGAACTGAGTAGCGCAGGGAATAGGTGATTGCAGTGAAAAGTTTAGAGTTGACAAGACAACTGAAATTCCTTTTATTTCAACATTGTAAAAAAAAAATGCAAAATGTATTAAAATGTCACATGTCTCAGCACAGAGACATTTTTTTAACTTCAAACTAATTATTATTCAGTATTTTCAACGAATAACTTTCTGCTCACCCTGAGGTCAGCCATAGTTTTCTTAATGTTATAGGTTTGTGTGGACTTCTTAATATCATAGCTTACATTTCTGTAGATCTGGATGCCAGAAGGTAATTTTGTAATTTAAGGAAAACAGAATAATAGTTGTTGTCCCTGCAGATATTTTAGGAGCTCTTACTGTAAATCCCTGATGTCTCTTCCTAAAACTGCCATGGGTATTCAGCATAAAAGTATCCTGGAGAATATGAAAACATTGTTTTCACATGTGTTGCTTTGTGTTGTGTTTATGCAGGAGTTGCCAGAGTATGACCAGCCTGTTCAGTAACACCATGTCTCCTGCCAAAGATGGGAACTCCTCCCTGACTCGCCGCTCCAGCAACCTCGGCAAGCCTCCGCTCCGGGCACTTTATGATTTGCTCATCGCACCTATGGAGGGGGTGAGTACTACCTCTATGGGTCATTGCCTGCTTGTTGATGTAGCTGTGTGGTAGACAGAGGAGCATATCAGAAAGCGCAGTTACGAGATAGAACGCGGATAGCACCGCGTATTGAATGCTATTTTGTGCATGTGCATTTTCATACTAATCCTCTCGTCATGTCAGGGCTTGATGCACTCCAGCGGGCCTGTTGGCAGACACAGACAACTGGTGATGGTGCTGGAGGGAGAACTGTACCTCATTCCCTTTGCCCTGCTAAAAGGAAGCTCATCTAATGAATACCTGTATGAGCGCTTCAGCCTCATCGCTGTTCCCTCCATCAATGGCCTTGGATCAAGTGCAAAGGTTGAGCTTCTCATTCAGATGAAAATAATTCCATACTTCTATTTGAACTCTTGTAAAAACTGATGAACTTAGATTGTAGAGCTAGAATTTAACCCTTGACTCTGTGCTCGCAGGCTCACTGTCGGCGCCCGGGACCAGCTCCTTGCGGTGGTGTATCAATGGCAGCAGTGGTGGGGAACCCTCGACTGCCCTCACCTGTGATGGACCGCTGGCTGTGGGGACCCATGCCCTCTGCAGAGGAGGAGGCTCTGATGGTGGCTGAACTGCTGGGATGCCAACCACTGGCTGGCTGTTCTGCTACCAAGGAGAGGGTGATGAGTGCCCTCACACAAGCTGAGTGTGCCCACTTTGCCACCCACATTTCCTGGAAATTGGCAGCTTTGGTGCTCACCCCAAACCCCGAGGGCGTGCCTGGAGGGGCAAGTGCCAGCGTGGGAGTGGGAACAGTGGGCAGAGGTGCAGGGGGGAGGAGAGGCAGCAGCGGTCGAGGCAGGAAGGGCTCCATTGGAAGCGGCTACACCATCCCAGAGTCTCTCCACATGCAGGATGACAGCAGCGATGTGGAGAGTATCTGTGACAGTCCACCCCTCCAGGAGTTCCTCCTCACAGCTGCAGATATTTTGGACCTGAGGTTGCCTGTCAAACTGGTTGTGCTGGGGTAGGTGAACTCATTGTGGTTCATTTCGGTCCTGATATTTTACAGTTCTGAGGCAGTGAATGTATTTTCAAAAAATCAAAAGTCAAAAAATAATTCAAAAACTAGGATCAAATAAATCATTCTATAGATTCAGGGTTGATTTACAGACATGAAAGGCTTTATATACTTAATAAAAAAGCATTACATAGGAAGCTTTTAGAAGCAAATAGTAAATATTTTCTTGTTTTCTTATTCGATTATCTGCATGTTTTGTGTGTCATTGCGGCTACAGTTCATACCAGGAGTCCAGCAGTAAGGTCACAGCAGATGGTGTCGTGGGATTGACCAGGGCCTTCCTGGCTGCCGGGGCTCAGTGTGTTCTCGTGTCCTTGTGGCCCGTCCCTGTCGCCGCCTCCAAAGTTTTTGTCCATGCCTTCTACACTGCCCTGCTGAATGGGACCAAGGCTAGTGCGGCACTGGCAGATGCCATGAAGACTGTTCAGAGCAGCAAGCAGTACTCACACCCCTCCAACTGGGCAGGTTAGAGATGTCATTCAATTATGTGTTAATTCTGCATTCCTATAAAACAAAAAAAGAAAAAGAAAAAAAGATGACCATTTAACTGAGCTTTTTTTTTTAATTGCATTTCTCTGTCCAGGATATATGCTGATTGGCAACGACGTGAAGCTTAACAGCCCATCTTCCCTCATCGGCCAAGCCTTGGCAGAGATTCTGCAGTATCCAGATCGAGTGCGTGATGCTCTGAGAGTTCTACTCCACCTGGTGAGACATGGATACACAGACACACACACACTTAAACACACCCAAGAACTTACTTAATACAGAAAATGTCACAACCAGCAACACAGAAAAATACTGATGCAACACTGCCGTGCTCCTTGCAGGTGGAGAAGTCTCTTCAGAGGATACAGAACGGCCAGCGTAACTCCATGTATACATCCCAGCAGAGTGTGGAGAACAAGGTGGGGGGCGTCCCTGGCTGGCAGGCCCTGCTGACAGCTGTGGGCTTCCGTCTCGATTCTGCAGGCACCGGTATCCCTGCTGCTGTCTTCTTTCCCACTGCTGACCCAGGAGACAGGCTTCAGCAGTGCAGCACCACTTTACAATCACTGCTGGGTGTGTACCTGAGACAGGCTCTACATCACAGTTTAATCGGCTTCAGAATCTGTCCGCTGTTTTATTGATTTGTTCATTTAATGTGATTTTCTTTCGATGAATTTACATTGATTTCCACATATATCTTTGCCAGTTCTGTCCTTTACTCTGTATGAAATCACCTGTTTCGTTATAGTGCTGTTTAGTTTGGGGTATAAAGAACGTGCCTTGAGTATGAATAAATGAAGAACTTCCTTTGATCTCATCCCTTAGGTCTGCCGCCGCCAGCTCTCCAGGCTTTGTGCAAACTCATCACAGCTTCAGAGGCAGGAGAGCAGCTCATCAACCGAGTAGGTTCTCAACAAATGCTGCTGGATTTTTAAATCTAATGCACCCGATTAGAATTTAGGTCAAACGACAAATACCATTGCTATTATTTAGTATTAAGGAATATTGAGGCTCACATTTTCTCTGGTACACCTTTGTACCACAAGGGTCTTGGTAATGTGTGAAGTGAACGTCAGGGATATATCATTACATAATTTTATTACGTCAGGAATGGATACGCACTAACACGCTAGCAACTCAAGCTGGAGCTTAATCTGCATTGAAAAGCTGCATGGAAGCCTAACCAGCAGTCCTTCAAGTACAAAGTCTGAGTCCTGTTCTCTTGCACCCAGACTCGTGACAAACAGAGAATTAATCTTACACTGCAGAGGTTTATCCCTATTTATGTGTAACGTGGCTATCACATGCTTAAATTGAAAGGCTCTCCAGTTTTTTTCCCACATGCTGCAAACATTGGTCTCAAAGCACAGACTATGAAACATGCTTAACCTAACCTGTGAATGCTGATTTCATCCAACTATATATGTACATAATATATTGAAAATGTATGTTACTCTTTGCTGTTATCCTTCTTATTGACCTTGTTGACCCTTGTACCCTTTGTGAATGGCCTGTGTGCATGCAATTAAAAGCCTATTCTCTCTCCCCTGCCCCTTACGTGCGGTCTGAAGGCTGTTAAAAATATGGTGGCGATGGTAAGTGTGCCTTCACCTACCTGCACTCCATCCCATTCTACCCTGTTGTTCCACTCTCCACTGTCCGTCTTGCTAAACTTTCTAAAAGACCTTCTCGTTGTGTAGAAGCTGCATGTCAATTTAATGATCACTTTTGTTGTTTTCGTGCCATTTAGCACTCTCTTGCTTCAAGTGTAGCTGAATAAACATTTACTGCGTTGTCTTGTTCACAATTTTTCCATTGCTAGTTCCTGCAGTCTGATCCTGCAGTCAGATCTTAGGGATTTTGAATATTTAAGGATTTACAACCCTGGTTCATTACAGGTCAGGGGAATGTTTCAGCGTGGTAGAGGGGATAAAGCTATGATGTAAAAACCAGCCTCTCATGAAGAGTGATGTGAGGTGAAGAGACATGTTTCCACTTTCTGCACAGTTATGTCAAGTTGACAAAGGTGTCTCTGTTCCAAGCCAACTAATCCCCAAACAAAACAGGCATGAGTGCTACAGGGCACGTGTAAACCCCCACAATGCTGAAACCCTCTCAGCTCTGCTTGATGTTGTGTGGCCCTGAGTACTCATGAATAGGAAACGGATTTATAACTACTCTCGAAAATCTTTTTACAGTAGTTCCACAATAAAATGTAGTTGACATTATGTTAGGGAACTTAAATAGATGAAAAGGAAATGTTCACTGAGAGCAAAGAACTATCTAGATTCATGTCCTTGGTCGAATTGAAATTGTTTGATCACACAAATTCATTTTAACCATTAATCACATTCCCAGTAGAATTCTTCAGTTTGTTGTATCCTTGTCATTACTAACCACTGCATCTTTCCCCTATTTGTCTTCTCCCTCTTCTTCTCCAGCTCCACCAGGTGCTAGTCCAACTCCAGACAGGAGAGAAAGAACAGGATTTCTCCCTCTTGCCCATTCAGGTGTCCATCAGTGTGCAGCTATGGAGACTGCCAGGATGCCATGAATTTCTTGCTGCTCTTGGTGAGTCAACTGTCACCTAAGGAAACTACTCCAACTTCTCACCCAGCATGCATCCTTGTGTCCCTGTGGGCTCACAGACACAATGACACCTTGATACATTTCTAAGTTACAACTGTTGTCCTTTTGGGTGTGTGCAGGATTTGACTTATGTGAGGTAGGCCAAGAAGAGGTGGTGCTGAAGACAGGCAAGCTAGCCAACCGCCGCACCTTGCACTTTGCTCTCCAGTCTCTGCTGGCGCTGTTTGGTAAGTACACTTGATTTGCTCATGTTTGTTGTATCAATTCTTCTTCTGAATATTTTCAGTCGCTTGACTCTACATCCCTCTCTTTCTACAGACTCCACAGAACTGCCCAAGCGTCTGAGCCTGGACAGCTCATCTTCCCTCGAGTCTCTAGCTTCTGCCCAGTCTGTGTCCAACCCCCTGCCCATGGGATATTCAAGTCTTCCCTTCTCTCCTCCTTGCCTGGACAATCAGGCATCAGATGCCATCTCTGTCTATAGCCTCAGCTCTGTAGCCTCCTCCATGAGCTTTGCCTCCAAATCAGACTGTGACTTCCTTGGTCGACGCACTGGGGCCACAGCACACTACTCTGTCCACAAACACCCTCACGTTCCCCGAAGCCGTTCCTCACCTCATGGGGCAGCTGCTGCAGTGGCAGGAGCCCGGGGGGACGAGGAGGAATATGAGGGTTTTTCCATAATCAGCAGCGAGCCGCTAGGAAGTCACTGTGACTCCCTGCCTCTGCCGCCAGGCCACAGCCAGCGCCATCACCGTGGCGGCAGGGGGGTTGTCGGCGGGTCTAGCACAGGAGCAGGGAGAGGCTACACTGTATCAGTATCATCGAGGGGCAGTGTCAGCACCCCCACATCTCCTGTCAAAACATGCCTGGTGCCCAGCCCAAACTCACCATTCCAGAAGGTGGGTAAGGTGAGCAGTTCAGATACAGGTGAATCTGACCAGTCTAGTACCGAGACCGACAGTACTGTCAAGTCTCAGGAAGAAAAAACTGTCCCTCTCGATCCTCAGGAGCTGGCCCAGAAGATTCTGGAGGAGACTCAGAGCCATCTACGGGCTGTGGGTAGTCTTCAGCGAGCGGGGGCAGAGGGTGGGACAGCTGGAGGAACCTCAGCTCGGAGCAGCGCCTTCCGCTCTTCTGAAACTAGCGCTTTCAGCCGTCCTAACAGCAGTGCTAGTGGCCGAGCTCAGTCTTCCCCAAGACCCAAACCTCCCTCACGTTCCTCCTCACTGCAGAAGATAAGCTCTGGCTACAATAGTCCTGCAGTCTCTGAGTCTTCCCAAAAGGAAGGCAGCCATCCTTCACCCACTCTGGACAGCCATGCACAGTTCAAATTGAAGTACCCAAGCTCCCCATATAGCGGCCACATCTCTCGTTCCCCAAGTAATGTGTCTCCCAGTTCTGGTCACCAGTCCCCGGCTGGTAGTGCTCCATCCCCTGCCCTCTCCTACTCCTCTACCGGCTCTGCCTGCTCGACATCAGCTGATGCTCCAGACTTGGACCGACTAAGAAGAGGGGTCATTGATGAAAAAGTCCAAGCGATCCACAATCTGAAGACCTTTTGGGCTAATGCTGCAGCTCAGCAGCAGCAGCAACATCTAGGTCCTGTCAAAGCAGTCCACAGTGCTCCTGGACCCCTCGCTTCTGCCAGTAGGGATGTACTGAGCCTTCTGAACCTCTCCCCACGCCATTGCTCCCCTCATGATACCCAAGACAGCCTGGAGCTGCGGGAGCTGGGGCTGCAGTCACTGGACAGGGGCAGCAAGAACTCTTCCAATGGACACCACTGCTCCAACACCAGAAAAGTGGCCCCGTCACCTACTATTTCCACAAGCAGTAGCCCTGGTGCTCGTTCTATCCGACTACCTGCTGGCAATGGATACAAGTTCCTGTCGCCTGGAAGATTTTTCCCTTCCTCTAAATGCTGAGACATTTCAAACGGTCCTATACTTTTACCTGTCATTTACTATCCTGTGTGCTGGAGGAGTAGGGCACTTTTTGAAGACCACTATTGGTCCACCAAGTTTGACTGACAGTGAGAAGATTTGATTGGTCAGTGAGTGTGACCCTGCAGAGGCACATGAATGCTTTAGAGGATGTCTTGTCTTTGTGCCCATAACACTGTAAATGGCAATGAGAAATACTCAACGACCTGATACTGTGTTTGTGTGTAACTGTGTGTCAGGTAGATGTAAATGCCATTTGGTATTTTTCCCCCAAAACTTTGCTGTTTGTGTGGGCCAAGATGCAACAGCTATGACTGATTTTCTCTAAAGTTAATGGTTATTGTTATTATTGTTTGTTATTGTTATTAATATTATAATAATTATTATTATGTTTTGTAAATTAATTCCAGTGTTTCACAATCAGTATTAAGCGTTTTTATATTATTAAAAAGTGAACAAACCTGTACCATGTAAAGATGGATAGAGTGGGAAAAAAAAGATTTAATATTTTTTATTGAAATCAAAAGGGCATTTTGCCTGATTTCTTTGTGAATTGACTGTCTCCTCTGAAGCATGGATTCTCTTGCTATTCAATGTTAAGTACCATGTATGACTTTTTAGCCCATGATTTTTTGAGATTAAACATGAAAGTTTCATGACAACCATCTGTCATTTATCAGTAAACAGTTTCAATAAAAAAACATCATGTCTGCTTTCTTGTATTCCTCACTTTATATTATTCTATCATCTGGCACCACTGTGTGACAGCCATATATTTCTTTCACACAATAGTAACTTTACTTTGTCTGTTTTGTTCACCTTTTTTAGGCTTCTGAAAATTCTTCAAGTGCAACAGTTTGAGAAGAAAAGAATATGTCTTTGGCTGAGCTACTCACAATTCATGTTCACAACAGTGTTATGAGGTGGCACAAGCAAAAATGTTTGGAAGTCCTTATTATTAAAGGATTTTTTTCTATTGCTTCCCAAATAAATCTGAAATAACGCCGTCTTAACAAATGATGTGGTTTTAAGTTGATGTGCTGAATAACTGGCATGATCAGAGCAGCTGTACAATGGGCGGGTTAAAAACCAGCAGGGAGAAACTTTATTGGTTGAAACTAATTAGCAGGTTCGTCTGTGCCTCCTTCTGCAAATCACCGCTTACGAGGGAGGGACCGGGCGCTGCTCTTAGCAGCTCATGACGTCAGTAGCAATCAGCGGTAGCTGGGCAGCGCCAGTGGTGTCGAGAGGAGTGAGCTACGATGGTCATCATCAAGGAGTAGTAAGTGCTATGTTACTGTATACACTGTTCTGTTTTTATCATTTTGAAACCACAGCGTCGTTTAGTTACAGATTCGTTTGGGCAGGGTGTTTTTTTCAGTGGTAGTACACCGATGAAAACTTTTCATCTTGCCTCAGTGTGTGTGTGTGTCAGACACACGAGGGAAGGGTGGGATTGCTCAAGAGCTGCTGTGGCCTACCGGCGTTGACAGCAACACGGCTCTGTATGACAGCTGCCGTAATCTCACAGTCTGTCATGCGTTCACGTTAAGCAGCTGACTTTTGAACACTTCAGACTATGGTTTATGTTATGATTTTAAAAGATATGCGCACCGACATTTGTGCGTTCAAGCTGTACAGCTCCCAACTAACTTGAGCTACGAATTAGCTCACGATTTGCTAATGCTAGCTAACCTAACGGTATAACCTGAATGCGGAATCACCTAGCGCTGCTAATGTTATCTTAGCAACATTGACACATAAACCCGTTCTGGCGCCAGCTAATCTTACTCAAGATAAAAAACTTTGACTAATAAGCGAATTTGCTGGTTGTTTCTTGTGTTTATGTGTGTCAAACCAAGCTGTTTAGAGCTTAGAACTAGCTAGCGGTAGTAGTATTTAAGTTAGGCTAGCTAACTTAGCTAATAGGTGTATGAGTCATGAAGTTGGATCAAAAGATGCTCGTGTTGACATGAAAGCCATTGTCAATTGGAAAAATATCACAGCAGTAAACTAGCCGTAAGCCTATACAGAAAAATGTATCCACTTATGAAAACTATTGCCAATTTTTGTCTGCTGGACCTAAAAATAAAAGGACGCTTGTTTGTAACTTTGGGTCCATCAGTAAGTCTGTTACAAAATTATTCTCCCGACCTGGTCAGCTAGTAAAATTTGTCTTTTCATAGGGATGAAAAGATGTGTGTATTTGATGAACATGTCTTATTTTAATGTAATAGTTAAAACATTGTTTTTGTGTCTCCTACTCAGATTAAATTTATAAGTCATTTAAATGCTGTAAATTCTGTGGCACAGGAACGTCACAGGAGTTTAACAAGTAAGAGTAGAAGTTTTTGTCATCATAATAAACAGAAGCTTAATAGCTAAAGTATAAAAACCAGACTCCAATATACAGAAATGTGAACTAACTTCATTAAAATAAAAAATTTCTTGACTGTTAGATTAGTGTTATTGTGTGGATCATGTATATTTAGTTTTTTTTTTTTTTTTTTTTTTTTTTATCTGACTCGTCTACATCTTTGCTCCGTCCATACTGTGTTTCTATTTAGGAACATGATTGTATTTTAGGTCTAATTGGTATTTCTTAGGTCCATACATTTATTTTGAATACCCTGTGGTTTATTTTGATATTAGGGTAGATGGTTGATGAGTCTGGGTTTAATTCTGCACAGAAATCCAGGAACTCAAAATACTGATTAGAGTTATGTAAAACCATGTTATCTCAGTGTGTCATGCCAAACATATTACTTTTAACATGTTTAGAAACTTCTGCTGTTCATGGGTTTAATTCCATCACCTGTGTGCTAAGTAGAAAATCACAATGACATTTCTAAAATTGGCAGAACTAGGGCAGGGGGCCACTGGTCAACTATACTAAGTGACAACAGATTGTGTGTACATGAATCCACAATCATGTAGTATTCCTCTAATGTGCTACCACAAATTACATACATCCTTTTAAACAATTTAAAAACTGCATGTACTCACTATACTCTGTCCAGGTCATTCCTCAAACTGGAGAACTATCACGATGTGCCTCTGTGCCCTTTGATTGTGATGAAGTCATCATCACACATTAGGAATCCTTGCCTTTTAGAGATGTCATTGGTCTCATCATAGCAGCCTGGAGTGAAAAAACACCCTGTCTGTCACTGGGTGTTATTGTGAAGATTAACCTTATTTCAATACAAGTTAATAAAGTAGTGTCAATTCTGGACAAAATGTAAATTCTCATTGTCATGAGTTGGTTTCCGACAGCTCATTATCTATTTCAAAGAGTGTGTGGATTGAAAACAAAGTGTGTGTCTGTCTGTGTTTGAATAAAGCCTTACTTTAGATTTATATTTTGAGAGAACTTCCTCTGCCTGCCATGTTTTTTTTGTTTGTTTTTTTTCATTCTCTGGCACCGTGTGGTTAGTGGTGACTGCAAGAAGCATCATGTACATCGGGGTAAATGTTGCAATTGCTTTGAGTGCAGCATACCACACCCTGAAGTAGACTTCTACTGGGATAGAAAGAAAAACAGTTTCAATGTACTTTTAGTATGCATTAAGTAAAGACGTTTGTATATCTCGTGTCTCCCTTTCTCACACCTCTTTAATTGGACATCTCGTAGCTATATTCAGTCTTGGCTCCATTCAAGTCTTACTTTTCCACTCTGGACTAGTGATGGTTTCCACTCCTCTTGCTGAAGTCAGCAGTGTGTCGAACTAGCCAGTAGTAGTTTTTTCCTCAGGAAGAGTGGCCCACAACCAGCTTCCTGTTCTTTAGCGATGAGAAGGTTTGTGTGCATTGTGGAGGTTATCTATAAGGCCACGGTGTAGTGCGCATGACAGCAAAATGGCTTCTTCTGCACTGGTTTTTCATTTTTGCTTCATACTGTGTGGAGAGTGACAGACAATTGACACGTCATAGTCATTAATATAATACGTTTTTTGTCTATTGATGTCATTGCATATAGATGTCTTGATGCATCGAAAAACAAGTTTCTTCTTTCTAGTTATGGAGAGTTAATGTTTTGAATGATCAGTTTTATGCATTTGCAGTATCAATGTGTTTTTGTCGTATTGATTAATTTGTTATTCATTTTCAAATATTTACACATTTTGGATCACTAATTGGATCTGAAAATTATGATGAGGCATGTTTTTCTGCACCTTCCTTGAATGTAAAGTTATTTTTGGTGGTAATGTTATACTTAAGCTTGTTCGCTTTGAATTAAAGTAAAATTGTAATGCTCCTGGCGGTTTAATATTGAATGAATGATACCAAGCTTCTCTCTCTTTTGCAGCCGTGTGGTTTTACCCTGTAGTGTTGAGGAGGTGAGTAATCAGTTTTTGTCTCTATCATAAAATGAAATGTTTTTGTTTGTTTTTTTTTTTTTTTCCTCGATTTTTCAGTTTAGAGCCTCTGGATGCTACCTCATCTCTTGTACTTTTCACCAATGTCCTTCTTCATTATAAATGGCATCAAATCAACATGTGATGTGTGTGAAAATCGCAAAGGATGTGAAATACCTTCCTTTTTCCGTTTTGTTTTCGTTTTTTCAACCATTTTTTTTCTATTGTGGCCCTAAAACTGGTTTACAGTCACTGCGTTACCTCATACTACCCCACTATAGTATTATCAGACTTTTTTTCAAATGCACACCAGTTCATTTTGTTTGTTAGTCTGACCTTCAGTGTTACTTTAATCCCTTATTTGGGCAGAGAATGTGTCATAGAGTGATGGGTTAGAGTGATGGGTAATAGTAATTACAATAAGTCACTGTAATACATCTTTCTTTAAAATGATTGCTTTGTATCATTTAGTGAATAATAAATGTATCACTGTATTATCATATCAAGTGTTTGGCTGTTGGTTTCAAGTCAACACAACACACTCATATCCAAAAAGGCATAATTTGTAATCCTTGTATTTTACATGAGCAGGCAATTGTTCCTTGTGTTCATAGAGGTTTATTTCACGAATCCCAGACTCACCCTGCTGCCTTATATGGTGATTAAATGTCTTGGCAATTAAGACCGCATTTTAAAGCTTGTTCCAAATAAAAGTGTTCTCTTTTTGGCAATAAACACTAATAAGAGCTCTGATAGCTGAAGTCTAAGCAAACATCATCATCTGTTGCACCATCTATTGTTCAAATATAACTGGAGACAGTTATTTAATTTTGTCGGTAGATTGTATGATAGATTTAGTCTGAAATGTAAATAGACTGTCCAGATTAGGGTTGCCGTTATTGTATCCCACACCACAGTTCGGACACAAGCTTGTTTGACTATTCAGTTTTTCTTGGCACATACGTAACTCTGCAATCCACTGGAGTGACGGCAGGACAGTAATACATCTTACTAAGTTTATTTTGGCTTATTTAGTGGCTCAGTTTTAAAACACTAATCAAGTACTGAATGATTTTATTAATAGTAGAAGTCTCTATAATCACAATATAAACATGAAACAGGGCTGTCGCCTAACAGTGGTTCCCAAACTGGGATTTGGGATCACACAAGAGGTGCGTACAGACAGACATAATTACATATATTTTGTCTTACTGGAAACTGGATACTTGGACCTTTTCATGCATCTAAAGATCTTTTAAATGAAACTGAAAGGGAAAAATCTTGTGTGCTCATAATAGTAAAAGTGCTGTGTATAGCTGTTGTCTGTTTTAGGACACATTGTGTACCTCATTGACCCTGGAGCACCAGCAAGTTACTTTAGAACAGTTTTCATTCATTTTATGTGCATATAGTAAGTCACTGTATTTGTATTAATGTTATCTTGTTTGTGTTACAGTATCAAGTGGGACAGCTGTTCTCTGTGGCTGAAGCAAGTAAAAATGAGACGGGTGGTGGTGAGGGCATTGAGGTACTCAGGAATGAGCCCTATGAAAAAGATGGAGAGAAAGGACAGTATACACACAAAATCTACCACTTAAAGAGGTACCTAACTTTTTTTTTTTTTTTTTTTGTTGTTTGTTTTGTTTGGGTTTTTTTTTTTAACTTCTTAAAATTCAATTATTTGATCTCAGAACTTCCTTTCTACAGTGTAATAACACCAAGCTGCCAGGCGGTGGCAGTGTTGTCTAATCTTTGTTGTGAAACATTCCAAGTTGCTCATTTTGCTCCTGCAGTCTTTCCTCTAGAACCACTGATGAGTGAAGCAGTGTGTCTTCCTTTCCCCTTTCTCTCCTTACATCTACCCGTTCCCACCTCTTTCCTAACCATACAGTAAAGTCCCAGGGTTTGTCAGGCTGTTAGCCCCTGAAGGCTCCCTGGTATTCCATGAAAAAGCCTGGAATGCCTACCCCTACTGCAGAACCAGTGAGTCCCCCTCCCCATATCCCTTTACCTTTGCACTACCCTGAAACCCTTGGTCCTCTCAGTGGTTAAATACATTTGTGTTACTTGTATCATGGCCATGTATTTTCTGTTGGAGTGAAGTTATAGTGTGTGTTTTTATTATATGTATAGGTAATGGTGTTTTGTTTTGTTTTTTTTCCTTTTCTCTCCATGTCTGATTTTGATCCAGTTGTGACGGTAGGTCGCCTTAAATGGCTTTTAGTTTTTTTTTTGTTGTTGTTGTTTTTTGTTTTTGCATGTCTTAAATCATCAAAAATATACTAGTTGTAACTAAGTTTAAGGTGTTTCACTTTACTCAATCTACATACAGTATATTATACATTTAGTTTACTGATTCCGACTCTTCTTCTAGAATGAGTATATGAAAGACAATTTCTTCATTAAGATTGAGACGTGGCACAAACCAGACCTTGGAACACAAGAAAATGTGGGTACCTCTGCATCTTATCTCAAAAATCTCAAGTTTGAACAGCAGATTTTGTTTGTATGCTCTTCTTACTTTTTTTTTTGTTGTTGTTGTTCAGGTGCACAAACTAGACTATTCCACATGGCAGAATGTAACTGTTGTGCCCATTGACATCACAGACAGAAGTCAAGTGTCCTCTACTGTAAGTAGAAATTCTCCTCTGGCACATTTCCAAGAGAAAAGTTTGGCGCCTTCATGTGGACAAATGTGATCACTACCACACTCAATCCATGTTATATAAGGAATGTTTTTTTGACAAGCAGTAAAAATGTTGTTGAATTTAGCTATTTTATATTGATTTGAAATGAAAAACCTGTAAATCATCACACTGGAGAAGCCACAATCTGCAGATGTTTAACATTTTTATTTGACAAATTCCCTCAGCAATGTTTAAATTATTGTTCATTTTAACATACTATTGATATACTGCTTGATTAACTTGAAAAGCAATCAGAATTTTTTTTTTTTCTCTAGCCTTTGAACATGTGCATTGAAATATACTTGAATTTTTTTTTTTTCTCTAGCCTTTGAACATGTCTATTGAAATGTATATACTTGAATACTTCTAGCTATTTCTTGTATCTAGAGGATCTGTTTTAGTGGAACTAGTGGATCCAAGTCTGGAAATGTATTTTCGTAAGCTGTCTGTATTACCAGAATATTAAGCACAATGAGCCACATACTCTTCTGACTAACAGTGTGGTTAGAGTTGAATGATGTGACCATTAGGGATGTCTCACTGAAGTGTTTTTTGTCCCCGATTTAAGTCCCTTACCTTTTTGGGTAGCTGATGATACCCAATACAGACACAAAACCTACAATTACATTACTTAAATGTTGAGTGTATCTGTTGTTCCATTGACTTAACAAGGCTGTAGACTACTTAATCTCACACATGAATTTTTATGAGCAAATTCTGAAGGTCACAAAATATTAAGTTATAAGCAGGTTGTTGATATTCTGCATTGGAAGGAAAGTTTAATTGGGAGAATGCAATTCCTGACAGGGATGTCACATGATACACTGGAACGAAGTCTCACTCTGTTGGATTTGTTGGAACTAAAGAAACATATTTGTGATCCGTAAAAATATGCTTGATCGGCTCAGGTCTTCTCTGGTAACTATTTCATTATGTATTGAACATATGTGAATTATCTAGCATTTGATCTACATTTGAAGTGTCAGCTACTTGAAATCTTCGTGTTTAAAACTTACATACACTATTTAAGCATTCTAAGACTGCCTCAATAGAATTTCAAAATATAAATATGAGTTTTTGATACTCTATTTACAATCTCTGAAATCTTATTTGAAGATGTTGCATGTTATTGCTGTTATTTGACATCATATTGCCTCATTTCACTGTGGCTCTGTGTGTGCTTGTGTGCATATGTGTGGCTATTTGACTGAGAAGCATTAGTTTGTGTGTGTGTGCGTGTTTGTTTGCGGTGGGTAGTTAACGAGGCAGACGTGTTTGCCTTGCTGGAGCAGTGTGTTGTGTCTGAGGGCCCTATCAGCCCTCAGCCTCAGGCATGGCTGCAGGGCCTGGGGCGTACCGCCAGCACAGATGAGTTTGTTAGTGTAATTAAGGCTCATAGTGCCTCGTATGCCGGAACTAGACAAACACACACACGACACAAACACACTCACGCTCAAACACACACTCTTTTACTTGAGGAGTAGCTCCTTTTCGTCTACCACGGCACATCGATTCACAGGCCTCATTAGTGCAGCACACTGTATTGTTATAGTGATGGAGCTCTCAGCATTAAAACAGCCAAATTAGTGTGTGTGTGTGAGTGGGGGTGGGTTTCTATCTCTTTTCACACATTGGGCACCCTCCTGTTGGCCGATAGCCCTGAAAAGTAGCTTTTAGCTGCAGGCGCATCATGATTTATTTGAAATTGCTGGGCCCTTGAGCTGTTGATAATTTGAAAGCCATTTCATTTATTTGTATTACTATTTCTCTTGCCTACTTTATGAAGCCAACTTTGTCATGTGCTCATGTGCTTGGCGTATGCACTCAGTATCGCTCGGTATTTTTCTGTATGCTTTTAAAAATCTTTTTGCCATGGGACCAAGGTTCCCCTGTGCAATGGAGAATAAGTGGTTAGTTCAGTAAAATGGGTTTGACAGGACATTACTGTACGTACTTGATGTATAGGATAAGGAGTGCTGTTGCAGTTAGAGCAGCTGTAGACACACACACACAAATACTTGGATGTGCAGCAACACTAGCACTGGTCTCTATCTATCTATAATATATATATATATATTTCCTTTATCAAAACACATTTATTGCAAATGTATGTGGTAGCATTTTCATAAATAAACATTTAAATTAGTAATAGATTCATTTGTTGAAGAGATTGTGGCAGCTGAATAAAATGTGCTATGTGTATTCATTACAAATTGTTTTCACTGTAGGACTACAAGCCAGATGAGGATCCCTACCTGTTCAAGTCCGTTAAGACGGGCAGAGGACCTCTTGGGCCCAACTGGAAGGTAAGGCTCTTGTGAGCTGTGGAAATTAGATTTATCACATTCACACACAAATGGCAATTAATGCCACACAATTCAACCCACTTTTGACTATTTGTACCAAACTATTAGGTCATTGTCATTCACACAAGTCCTGGTTCTGACCTTGGATAATTCTAAGCAGTTCCTTATAATTAAAAATGGTTTCTGCTGTGTGTTTATTTTGAAAGTTCAGCATGGCTGCTGTAACCTTCCAGTTCAACAGAATTTCCAAGACACTGACGAACTAATTTTGGTCATAGTAAAATGGAAAGAATAGGGAACATCTGTAAATCTGTCTGGAGCAGACTGTCCTCCCCACAGAGAGAACTGTGCCAACTCTGAAGAAGCTACAGGGTTCAATGGCGGGGATGGGAGACACCGTGCATACAACAATTGTTGGAGAAACCCACAACAAACAAAAAGCCACAAAACATGTGACATTTTGGCTAGTGTTGCCAGAGGGTATGTGGGAGACTTAAAGGCAGAAGGAGAAAGTTCAGCGGTCTGAGACCAAAGATTGAGCTTTGTGTGTGGTGTTTGCTAGTGGCAGCTGTGGGGATGCTACTCTGCACCAGGTCTCACAGGTTTTATGAAGATAGCAGGTAAAATGAATGAAAAAAGGGAAATTCTTGAGGAAAGCCTTCTGCTGTCTGCAAGAGAACTGCTGCTTGTGAGAGGATACATTTTCCAGCAAGACAACAACCCCAAAACTAAGCCAAAGCTACTCAGGAAATGCCTAAAAACAACAATGTTCGTGTCCTGGAGTTACAGAGTCCAGACCTCAATCCAATCAAGAATTTGTGGCTGGACTTGAAAAATGCTTTTCACTCATGGTCCCTATGTAACTTGACAGAAATAATGCAGTTATTGAAAGCAGTAAGGAGATAAATTACAGTGTCCAGATGTGCAAAGCTTAGGCAACCCTATTCACATAGACTCAAGGTTGTAGACTTGAACTTGCACGGTTATTTTGTGCCTTTTTTTTTTTTTATTATTATTATTTTTAATTTCATTTAGACTAATTTGTCAATTCGTTTTCACGTAGACTTGAGCACCATCGCCTGTAATAATCCAAATGGCTCTGAGCGCACAGAGCTGGTGGAAGGCTAGAGTGGTGTCTGCAGCACTGTAAGGCTGCAATGTGATGAAGACAAATCACCTCTTTCTCGGCTCTAATTGGATGTAATAGAAAATTCAAGTCAGTGGGTCAGATAAAGGTTCTACCCTGAGCTCCATCTGCCAGACTTGGTGTGTGACAGAAGATGAAGACAGAAATGGGGGGAAAAGACTGTGTATGGACATTGATACTAAATTTGACAAGCAGCAATTCTGAATAAGGACTGATGTACTTTTGATAGGAAGTAATAAGTCAATAAGACGTCGCTCATCCACACAGAGAAACTTTGTCAGGAGTTTCACTGCGTTCCCCTCTAAACCTTGTCGTAACCCACAGCCTCACAAATGGGTCCTGCTCACTGTTGGAGCGCTGAGAATTTCTGTTCTGCAGTGGAGCCCTCAAAGTTCACCATGGGAAACTTTCCTCTGCTTCAAGAATTTTCACAGAACAAAGGCAGCCAAACAGCTTTTTAAAAAGTATGAATAAAGAAGCACAACTTTTTATTTTGTGTTTTTAATTAGATCACTTTCCCGTCCGCTGTGGACATGGGAAAAAGACTGTTTTTGAAAAGGTAAAAAAAAAAAGAAAAAGTAGTTATGTGACAACAGAGGCACAATTTCTGCCAGCTTCTCAGAGCAATAAAACTCTTGTCTATCTCTGCATGCACACATGCTTGCATATCAGTACCCTTTGTATTTCTGAAAACTTCTGCTCCTTTGAGTGGGGCACAGAGAAGGAAAGAAGAAATGTCACCGTAAATGTTTTGATGTAGAATCCGTTTCATGTGAAGTTCTCCTTTAGCGATGACAACTTTTCTAAACCCACTGCAAATTTAGAAATGTTTCTCATTTCCCCTCTCTCGCTCTCCTCCATGATCGTAGCATCAAACGGCAGTGGGATGAGGGTGATTGAGGCGGGTCTGTGGCATTTTCTCTTGGAATGCCGAGCCAGAATGAAGTGATTAATTAAACAGGTGTTCTCGGAGGGAGAGTTTGTGTGTTCTGGGGGCGAGCAGGTCCTAGGTGTTAATAATGTAACCAGCTTTGCACCGCGAAGCCCTTATCGCTTCGCAAGCACCGTTTTATCTGCCTTCCATGGCCACAAAGGCATGCCTGTTGGGAACGGTGTCGCTGTCAGGGCGGAGGCAGAGAAATGGTCCCTTCATCTGGAGTTTATCCACTTTGCTCTGCCCCCCCCCCCCCCCCTCCTTTTCTTCTCTTCAGAAGGGAGGCAGAGTGCAAGCTGCAGATGGATTTAGAAAGTGTGTTGGAGATTAGGGTGCTTTTATCTGTGCAGAGCACATCTTCATATTGATAATTATTTCAGCAAGCTCCATACCCAAAGCATTATGTATTAATGATTTTTAGTTTTGAAAGCAGCCACGATTAGTCTAAAATAATATTCTCTCAGCCTTCTGCTGTTTTTACGATTATTTTCTCATTGGAAAGTTTCTGTCAAGTTTTTGCTGTTATTTCTTCTGATACTTTAAAAAAGTGGTGGTTTGTAAGTCTTGTCACTGTTTTGCTGTGCTGTTCTTCTCTCAACAGAAAGAGCTGGTTAGTAAGCCTGACTGCCCAAGGATGTGCGCCTACAAACTGGTCACAGTCAAGTTCAAGTGGTGGGGCCTGCAGACCAAAGTAGAGAACTTGATCCATGAGGTTAGAGTGACATGTTTACACTTTACGCGGCCCATTTATTTTGGTTCAGGAGATGTATTCAGGGAGCGCTTCCATTTGCAAAAGCAATTCGCTGCCTCTGACCAATATTACTGCTTGGTCATAATTCAGTATTATTGTCTTTTGACAAAGTAAATGTATCATGATGATATGATAGTATTGTATTTGAACAAAGAAACATATTACACATCATTGTGAATATTGAAATGTAATCTTTTCTTTGTCATCATATATCTTTGAAAAATAGTCTTATCAATAATGTGATGACTTCAGGCATATCACCCAACCTTAACAAAGACTACATCTGTCTCCCCAGCAAGAGAAGAGGATCTTCACTAACTTTCACCGCCAGCTCTTCTGTTGGATCGATAAGTGGGTGGACCTGACTATGGATGATATCCGGCGGATGGAGGCAGAGACACAGAGAGAGTTGGATGAAGTGAGTGTATATGAATTAAAATTATCCACAATTAAAGATTAACCTTGTACATATTGGTCATTGTTGGGCTTTGTGCAGGGAACTGTCTCCAGTCTCAGGAGTGTACAGGCTCTGTAATTTTTTTCCTAATAATTGCCAGAACCAGTGTGACGGTGCATCTACTGAGTCTGTCTTTTACAGAATGAATATTCATATTGCCATTTTATCTGCGCTTAGCTTTCTCCACTGAAAATGTATCTTTTAATCCTTTTTAAAATATTTGGAATTTATGTTTAAAACCATAAGTTTGTAATTTTTTTTGTATTTCTTGTACTGCCAATATTATCACCAATATATCATGTGGATGTATTTTTGTTTTATGCTTTGCACTTTCTGCAGTTCACTTTTCTGTGGATAACAGAAAGTAGACATTTGATGTTTATTAAAAAACTAAGATGACTGTATTTCTAGCTTGCCAAAGAGGAAAATAACAATTCAGCTTTTTTCTGTTAACATTTCACACTACAAATATTACTTCCTTGACCCACATTGTATTTCAGAATAAATCTTGGAAACTGAAAGAAACAAACTCACCATTTTATAAAAACATTTCTTTTTGTTACCTAGTCCTAGCTGCCCCACAGGCTTCCTCATTCTCATTCTGTGATTTACTGTATTTTATTTTTGTCCAGATGCGTAAGAAGGGCTCTGTGAGAGGTACAAAGGCTGCAGAGGAGTAGCCAGGCCAGGTGTATGTCTGAGTGTTGCTTTGTAAGTTCTTACTGGTAAAGGCCAGTCTCTCTTAGATGCTGTCTTTGCTCCTTGTGGGGTTTCTGTGTTGCTGCCCTCACTCTGTACTTCGGTGTTGTGAAAGATCTTTTAATCCACTAAGTCTATATGTGCACATGTGTGTAACCCCATAGCTCACTCTGAATTAGTGTATGCCACCAGATCACTGAGAAATATGACGTATGTGTTAGGTTGTTCAGTGTTTTGCTGACACAGTGAAAATGGCTTGCATGAGTGCGTGTTGTGTATATGTCTACATTTGTGTATGAAAGTGCCTTGTTCTCTGGATATATCCAGACATCTGGGCAAACTTCTCAGAATCACACATGCTATTTTTTAAGAGGTGGCCGGTAGTTAAAAACACACACACAAAGCCTGCTCAAGACTAGTAACTGCAATCCAGAACCTCCCCATAGAGAAATACAAGGCAGGGAAGGAAAACGGTCTTCTCTCTTTTAAATCACAGGCTTTAATTTCTGTGAATCACATTCTTTGTAAAGCCTTACCACTGGTTTGCTCTTGGAACTACTCTAAATATCAGTCTGGGAGCTTTTGGCCGTACAAGGAGAAAAAGGGAGGAATCCGGGCTGGACTGGCCAAAGTGGGACAGGCTCAAACATTCCTGGCTTACTACCAACATACAGCATTTTGTGCTCACCCCCCCACCAGCCTCACATCTCGCCCCAATTCAGCATGTGTTTCCCATTTTCCCTTGGAGTAAGTAAACAGGCGGGTGCCATCAAAGAGGGCTGCGGTGAGAAGGCCGACGAGGCCTGAACCTCTGGGCTCAAGGGTTAGCAGGGTCACGGACTGGATGGGATGGCACGGGGTGATGGTGGCCAAAGCCTATGTACAGACACCACCATCCGGGTTGTTGACAACACTGCAGTGTGTCAATGAGAAACTCCACATTATAGAGACGATGCACCAGCAGTCGTGTCTGCCTTTTTTTTTTTTTTTTTTGTGTGTGTGTGTGTGTGGGTTGGGGGGGGTTTGGGGCATGAGAGAAGGAAAGGGCAAGAAGGGGGTGGGGGGGGGGCTTCAAGATGGCTCCTTTTTTCCTCATTAACATACAAATGGAATTCTGCAGTTGAGAAGGAGTCTGTGCTGTGATTGAGAAAAAGGGAGGGAGGATGGGGAAAAAGGATGGAGAAGTAGGAGGGTGAATCCTCATGCCATTTCATCAGATCTGTCTATTCCTCTGTTTAGTGCCACTGTTAGTTTGAACTGTTCCATTAAGGTGTTCGGCTATCAGATTCTAACACTAATTGACTTTCCAAAGCCATCAGCCTCAGGGTGGGAGAATCTGAAAGCGATGCTTTTATCTACCTAGAGGACAAACAAGGGGCTTGATAAAACTGTTGCAGCAGATTTTAAGGAAAGGCTAAAGATTTTAGTTAAAAAAATGTTGTTGTATTTTATTGGTTTGTAATGCAAATAGTAAAACTTAGTCATGTGTATTGATTAGAGATGAGTCTCGACCCTTTGCACCACAACTAGTACACATTTGTGAAGGCTTCCACTGAATGCAAGCATCCACTGAACCTGCCCTCACCTGTTAAGCTTGTATAAATTTAACGTGTCTCATTTCCCTCCTCTACCCCACAGCTTCGCAAAAAGGGTGAAGTCCGAGGAACCAGTGCTGCAGACGAATGAAAAGGCAACGGATTTTAAACACCCACGATGACAGCAGCGATGGTCCTTCGGTGCCACTTTTTACCTTAACTGATTCAGGCTGTGGAGGATGGGGCACTGCTACCTGCAATCAATAGAGCGGATCCCTGACTTGCACCCAATCATAGACATTCTATCCACTGAGGAATTGATTTCTAGAAACCAACACGATCCTAGCTGATAAGACTCTGGTTAATTTTGATCTCCTGAGCAGAGGAAGGCCAGGTATCGGCATCATGTTATTGACAAGACGAAGCCTTGAGCGATATGAAGAGGAGCTGCTTCCAATAGAGAGAATTTTTACAAAAGCAGTTTCATTGGTTTGATTCCACAGTGGCAGGTGTTGGACCAAATATTTCCCCTGTATTATTTCAGTTTTCCTTTTTCTTTTCTTTCTTTTGTTAATGTTACCCTCCAAAACATTCCTATCAAGATGATGCCCTGTCTGACCTCCCTGTCTCCCTCCTTGGTTTTAACTGTACACACCGGCTCAGTGGTTTGCATTCCCTGGCATGAGTGTGTCTGTTTGTCATACTCATGTTCCTTCCTGCCACAGCCTCCATTAAGAGATTACTAACACCCTTGGCGCCTTGGCCCATTGTAATCCTTCCCCCATCACCCCACCTTACCCAAAGCACTGCATCTTATTAGCACTGACAATCATGCCCGTACAGGTATTCGCTCTAACTCCCGTACAGATGTAATAGAAACCCACACATGCATATGACACATATACATTGAGAACATGAGGATAAACATGTGAATTCATTCTCACACATACAAACACTTGCAGGTGTGGATGCTTTTGCGGTGACTGATCACTTAAAAGCTCAAGCTGGGCAGATCCATGCAAGCTTGTTCAGCTAAAGGATGTTACTTTGGAAGTGTTTACAGCTCTGTTTTTTTTTTTTTTGTTTTTTGTTTTTTTCTCCCCTCCTCTTTCTCTTCTCCCCACACACTCCCTATTCTGAAGACATTCACACATAACATACAACACAGCATTCACCTCCCTAACAGATGTCCCCAGAGAAACTGCACTGAAAAACAGCCACAGATGGTGCTACACCCCTCCGGCCTCTGTCACAAGCCAAACTGCACCGCACTGCTTGTCCCACCTCGCCCAGCCCATCCCAGAGGCCCGTCTCACTCATCTGGTTCTCCAAAGTTCTCTGACTCCAAAAGGCCTCTTCTTCTGCTTCATTCTAGGTGTGTTTACAGATTCATAACTGCCTTATCAGTTCCCAGTCAACACCAGCACCATACACTGCTTGCCTTAATCTCCTTACCCTTATATCTATTGGACCTATTATACCTATTGCATCTCTGCTGCCAGCTATTGCTCTAGCTACCTCCCTTGTTTCTGACTGACAACTTTCCTGACGCCTAAACATTAGCACTGGCGATTAGCTGCTGCTTGTTAGGAGTAAGTCTTGGCAGACAGCTTGATGAGCAGAGTTGTTTTGTGATGACTCTTTGTTTTCTTCAGGGTGTAAAATTGCATGTGATTCCCTTGTATTTTTTCTGATACGTGTCAAAGCCTCGAGCAAGTGCCATTCCTTCAGCAAGCAAAACTTTGTGCATCATGACCGTAACAGCCAGCGTGCACTGTTCCTGCTGCAAAGGGCTGCACATTTACATCTCTGCCTCACACCAGCCGTTTGATGGATACGCCACCTTCATGACACTTTCAACTCCATAGTGCACTTTCTCCCCATAGGCTTCAGAATCATGTGGCACTGGCCTACAGTGTTGATCATCACTTGTGTTACATACATGTACAGTACAAGTGGTTTCCTCATCTGATTCTTACTGGTCTTCTTTGAGTGTTAGTGTTTTTGTTTTTTTTGTTTTTTCTGGTGTGTCATTGTCTTAAATTGTGCAACAGGAATTATGGATTTATTTTTAGAGATCTATTTTCCACATTTTTAAGACGCTGATATAATGAAATCTTCTGGGTTCATATATTCTAATGTTTTTATTTTCAGTCAGTCTCATGAGGGAACGTGATCACTTCCTCAGTAATGGGTTATTGGCTTGTCCAAAGAGCGTAAATGGATTTCTGATATGTTTACATGTATTCTGCGATTGTAGGTTGTTGTTTTGTTTTTTTCTAATAGGAAAAATTGGAAGCAAATTTCTGAGGCAACATTTTTCAAAACAACAAAATCTTCTCAGGTGAACAATACCATACAAGGATCTTTTTGATATTGTTGCTCATCAAAACCATTGACTTCCTTTCACCATTTCCTTTTCTGCGGGAAATATGGTGTTAGTTTCAGTATGATGGGAGGTGGTTGTGATACAGTCTGGTCCATTTTACTCCAGTATATGAGACAGCCCGTCGATCTTTGTAACTGTACTGAGATTGTGTGCGTGTGTTTTTCAAAGTGCGAAAAAAAAAAAATTGTCTTCAGTGTAATCAATGTTTCCAAGTCTATCTTAATGATTCCTGCTGTCTGTTGAATAGAGAACCCAGTGGCTAAAGAGAATAACGTAAATCAATGGTTTCAGTTTGCCATCTGTCAAGACAGTGACATAGGGGAGAGGAAGTATTCACAAAGCAACTGTACAGTCTTATCCTAATTTATGAAATCTGCAACTGTTTAATTTCTGGACCGCTTGCTTTTAAATGTTTCTGATCAGCTTTTGAAATTCAGGGGACACGGTAGTGAATGTATGACATTTTGTGCCTTTTCTTTCTGTAGATCTTTGTGTGCCATTAAGTCTTCATATTGTATCTAAATATCAAATAAATTTTGTCTGGAAAATAATGTCCAGATTGTGCTCATGTCTGATTGGATGCAGGTGCTTGTTGGAGACTTGGGGCCCAGAGGGGGAATGTGTTCAGACTTTTTTTTTTTTTTTTTTTTTTTTTTTTTTTTTTTTTTTTTTTTTTTCTTTCTTTCTAACTTTTGCATTTATATTTCCAGACCAGTGGATGTGCTTGTAGATTGGCTGAAGAGATGTCTATTTCTCCCGTCGTAAAAACCTCAGACCTGCTAATGGCAATAGCAAGCACACAGATGGCCAGCTTGGGATGCAGTCTTCACAACATATCCAGCTTTTAAACAGCTGTCTACTCAGTCTAAGTCACCATCTTTTGAATAATACACAATAACAGATTTTGATTGAAGATTGAAGATGTGGGTTGAGCTTGAATTAATTTGGAGGGCTGAAGATTGAAAGTATTGGCTCTCTACTGTAAAATGCACATCAGATAAGGTAAACATTCCCTCAGTAGAGTTGCTGTTGACTCGAGCATGGACTAGACTTTCAGTGACCCGCAGGTCAGAAGACTCGCACAATAACAGCGGAATCCGTGCTAAAGAGCAGGAAGAGCCGCCAGTCTGCCGGCTGAGATATCCGCCTTTTTTATTGTTTGTGGAGGAATGGTCACATGTGCCTGCTGCAAGGAAACCAGTCATATCTGCCCCAGAACAAGCAAATAATGCTGTTTCTAAAAGGGGAGATGGGCAGAGTCGCCCACACACCTCCTGTTAAGTGGCAGCTCACAGTAGTCTACAGTAGGCATGTATCCATCCATCCATGTGTCTCGCTCGCAGAGAAGATGAAGGGACATGTCATGAGTGAGCCCCTGTCGTTTAAATAGATGAGGCAACAGATGAAGAGTAGAAATGAATCTCAAATGGAGGCTCAAGACTTGACACGGGCATGTTGCCGAAGAAAGACTTGATGTTCAGAGCTAAAAACACTTTGTGATAGCCAGCACGGCCGGCTTCATTGCTGCAAGTCATAAGCAGAATTCACAATGTTCTTAAATGTGTCAAAATGGATTGTAAAGGCCGAGACTACGCAGGAGAAAAAGCTGCAGTAGTGTTTGAGTCACCACATGGCTGCATTTCCTGCCACAAGACAACACACCGGGGGTGAGAGCTTCTGTTTCTGGAGGAAGTGGCACAGTGAAGATTAAACTCAGTTTGGACCGGCCCTGCCATGTTTGTGTATGTGACCTTCCGCTGGGGCCACATTTGCTCGGGGGCCACAGGTTTTCTTGGACAGGAAAGTTATTTCTGGATTTCATGGGTTGGCAGTGATGTCACGAGTGTTTCCTCATCCTCCGGGCTCGGGTCAAGTTTAAGCCCAGTGATTCTCCTGAGTCTTTCCTGTTGTTCTGAGAGAGGTGGAAGAGGTGTGGATCCAACCGGAGAGGCGGGGGTGGGTGGGTGGGTGGGGGGGGTGCGGGGGCGTTGTCTGTCGCATCCCTCCCCTTCATACAATGGCACTTCTCTGGATGACAGATGCTGTTTAACCCGCCCTGACCCGGGGAGTTGTGATGGCTCAGCTGACTGACAGAGGCTCTGCACCACACTGCCCCAACTGCACAGGATGACGACCCCCCCCCCCCCCCCCCCCCCAACGAGGAAAGGAACTGTCTCTTTGGGCAACCCCCACAGTAATATATGTCTATAGGAGGAAAAGCTTAACACCATGAATTAAGAGTAGAGAGGGGCATCCACTTCTGCTATCTTTTCCTATTGAGTAAAATATTGAGACAAATTGAGTGCTAAATCACTGCAGAGAAGTGTGGTATTGTGACAGTGCTTGAAAGCCTGTAGACTGTCCATTGTCATGACGTCGCCTGAGCTGCAGCTCTGAGCTGCATTTATCATCACTGGGGACTCAGGGGGAAAGAGACCATGCCATCGGTTTGTCATACTTAACTTGTCTGTCTCCATTTGAGAGGACTGTAGACAGAGCTAGCAGGAACTGTATCACAGGGGTATTAGTATTACAGTCGGATAGAACAATATCTTGATTTTTTTTTTCTGCTGTTGAACTGCAGAATACTTGTTTCTAGTGCTGTTAATGGGATTTTGTGATACACCAGTCCTTTTATCGGTTGAGAAGTGAACATGAATTGTGCTATTTCTAAGGGGCTTCACAGAGCAGTGATGGCAGACACAGCTGAAACAGTTTGATATGCACACACTTTTGTGTTTGTCTCTAATGATGCTGCATCGAGCTGGCTCTCAGATATGGAGGCGGTCCTCCAGCAAGGTGATACTGAGACAGTGTGATCTTTTTTAGCAACACACCACACAAGCAACAGCAGCCTTCAGAACGTCTCAGCAACTCAACATGCTTCTCCTTCCCTCTCTAGAAGACAGGTACTTTACACCATGTCTCCTTCAAAACACAATCACTGTCTATCCCTGCCTCCTCACTCTGAGCTGCTGTCCTCTCAGCTGCAAGCAGTGCATATCCACACCTCCAAAGTTCCAAATATACACACTTCCCAGCACCTTTCAGTGCCTTGTCCTGACCTGTTTCCAGCCTCACCCTTGACATACAGCCTTCCCCTCAAGCTGCAGGGCTGGGTATATTGTTTACCTCTGTAAGCCAGCAGTTGTGGGATACAGAGCCGCTTATTTCTTTACACACAGCTTAGCTAAAATTACCATCTCATGGAGGCTACTTCATGCGTTAGCTGAAACACCCACAACATGAAAATGAAGTGTACAATACCTACATTTATCGGGAAAAATCATACACATACATCATAGTATTCCTTCCCATTTACCTCAACCAGAACAAAAGGAAACTAATACTGGTTCCCAGAGGCTTCCCTTAAAATAACAAGACTGATTTAGTGGGGTTGAAAAATCTTTTTTTTTTTTTTTTTTCAAAATAAAACTGTACTGCTTTAGTAAAAATATAAGTTTTAACTATTTTTGATAAAGGATTAGCAGTAAATTATTCTATATGTATAATGTAAATATATATTAATTATATAAACCACAGTGTAATTTGTTTGCTTTATACTTATATTTGCATTTAAATTTAGTCTTTACAGTATATTACAGTATTATGTAAAACTATTTTCTGAGAGCTTCAGCATCAAAGTGGCCAATTATCTGCCACTCTCACTGACGCCAGCCGCTAGGTGGCACTGTGTCTGTTTGGTAAAAGTCCTCTTGGTTCTCCCCCCTCCCATCCCTCCACCCCACCTAAAGGTACAGAGCTGTCTGACAGCAAATTCTCTAAATGCCCACTGTCCACAATGTCGGAAAGATATAATATAGAGTTCTCCTTTCACCAAAGAAAACATCCATGGTGGTGAATGAAAGTACATTTTAATCCCACATGTTTCCTTTATTTCAAATAATTACACAGTTCTCTTAATCTTAGGAGGGAAAGACACCCCCTCGCATACACACACAATCCTGGATCCATTGTAGACTAAAGCACATTTGGAATATTTTTAAATTGGCTACATATCTCTGTCTCTTTTTTTAAAAAAAAAAGTGGTTATAAAATCCGCACAGGAAAATGAATATGAACTCGGCCATGTCAAAATTCACGAGAAGAGCAAGAGCCAAGGTATCCCAAAAAATCGCAAGGGATTAAATACATACACTTAAAGACCTACACACAAAGACAGTCTGATATGAGAGCTACAGACAATGTTAAAACGCATTCTGAATTACATAACGGCACATAAAACACATACCTATGAAAAAGTATAGGCTATCATAAAATTAAAATGTAACAAAAAGTGGGTTATTAGTCTTAATCGAATACAATTAGGACATTAATTAGTGTCATACACACAGTATTTAGGCTGACTTTGTTATATTGGAACCTTTGTGTCTCAAACTTACATAAACAGGAAAATAGGCTATTTTCTATTATTTCATGTCTAATCTTTGGTTACAGCTCCATTTAACCCTACACACATAATCTTGGCTAATATTACCCAGGCATACAGTTAATTAATTCATCAAGTTAATTATTCTAATTTGGCCGTGCAAAATGTTCTATTTTACAGACTATAATACTAAGAGAATGCTATTGATTATCGGAACCGAGGCTCAATATCATCCACATGATTTAGTTCAGATGGTCTTTTAAGGAGGATTTTTCCCTTTGGGACTTATAGGTTCACACTCAAAGACAGGGGCAGGTTTGATTGGTCACAGGGGTGTGATGACCACACTTTATGATATCAGTCTAATTTATACCTTCATCCCAGCATCAATATCAGCTTTAGATATATTTAGGCTACATTTCTGATAGGACAGGGAGTCGTTTCTCAGTCAGCACGTGCTATAGGCCAACCTAATGAGGCCAGGATGGGACGATTTCACTATTCGGCATTGATTGTGAGTGAGGTCTCACATTAAAAGCTGTGGCCTGTTCGTCCAAAAAAAAAAAACTGCTTACGCATGAGAACAAGTCTAACATCCGGCTCGTGACCTCAGCGTTGGTGAGTGACACCGATTCATCTGACGTGACTGTGTCCAAGTTATAAACACGAACAACTAGTTGATCATCTAGTCGTTCAAGCTTGTTAGTGATTTAACTATATGACGATATGTCTGTTTTCCATCGCATATTGCATTGTGTGTTGTTGAACACATGTTGCAATGGAGATGACACGGGTCCACTGAAGTTCTGGTCACTGCATGGATCAGTGCAAGGGCGAGAAAAAGTTTGTTCATATGTGAAGAGATCTAAACTACATGAAAAAAAACAAAGTGCAGAATTTCACTTGGAGCACTGTTCTAGAGGATATGAGAGTTGCAGGAGTGTTTCCTCACCAGGCGGTTGTAGACAAAAAAATCAGTGGTATAATGAACAAAGAGGTTAATGCGATCCCTCCGGAACAGAAATATTTTTATGTGCTAGACAGCATCCAGATCAAATCTGATGGCTGGTTTTATTGTGAAAATACTGCGCTATCTGTTTAGGTCAAAACATTACATTTTAAGTGAAATCCATTTTTATGATCTGATTTACACTGAAGCGTTTACAATCTCATTCAGTCTGCGGACCACCTTAAAAGCGTTTGTCCCGCCCTCGATGCTTTCTTTGGCGGCTCTGATTGGCTGAGGCCTCATGCATGGAAGTGGCTGCAGAAATGCAAAACTTGTTGCTGGCTCCTCTGGACGCGTTGATCTCACACAGCGCCAAGCGGCAGAGCGGAGTGTGAGTGTATCAGTGAATCGCTCAGACCACAGCAGACAAGACTCGGTAACAAAAAAAAACGGAGGGACGCACATTAGGAACGAGACGCGCTGGAAAGGACTTAACGGCACGGCGCTTCGCTGCAAGGCGCATGACCGGCAGCGGGTGAAGGATGCTGTCAAGCCGCTCCGTCGTGGTGGAGTGCGGGTAGTGCACGCCGCGCTGCTCCGGGTCCAGGTCGCGTAAACGGACGCTCCGGTTCTCCGGCGCCTGGGTTGGAGAACCGTGTTTGTGGACTTTTCCGTCACACTGGACTTCTAGCCTCACGCCTGCTCAGCAATTGCCGAGATTTTTGAGGGAGATCGGTGGGCAGTATATTTATTTAAAGAAAGATTTTTCCCCTCATAGCCACAGAGGTAGTTTGAACTACACGGCTCCAGTTGGACTTTTCCCCGTGTTTCCAGTATGGGACCTTCTACAAAAAGTCGCTCTGGGACATTTGACATTGGACTGGAATAATGAATTAGCTGACAGAAATTGTCATATTCCCTGTTCGATCGCTCCAGTTCTTCATCGCTCTCCTTTTTATTTTGTTAGCGAGATGTTTCGTGTCATGTTCGCCCTGAAGAAATGCGCACAGAAAAACTTTGGAATATGATAAATCGCTCCTGCAGCAAGTTAAATAGCACTGTTTTGTATTTGTCTGCTTAATCAAAGACAAAAAGAAGAGCAGTCAAGTGCACGCGCAAAATCCAGGACAGGGACACAGTTTACGTGCGTATTTGGACACAGTCTGTCCCCTCTCTCCTCCGCGTCCTTGGAGAAGTTGAAAAACAAAAACAATTGATCCACAACAATGAGAACTTATCCGGTGAGTTTCAGCATTTAAAGTAGATAGAGTAGTTTGTTCAGCAGTGTTATACAAACATTTGAATCGTTTCTTCTATATCCTTTTTTTTTCTTTTTGCTTTTGGGGACAGACGGAAAAACTGGCAAACTGGCCGTCATGTGGGATTGATTGCAAGGGAGTATGTTTGGGCTGGAGCAGTTTGGTTCTCAGATTAATAGCAGAAACCCTGGCCAGTCAGAGAGAAACATAAACCAACCTAGATTGAACATGGGCTCCCATTATAAAAGCCCAGGTTTTCATGCTGGAGGCCCGCCGGGAGCCGTGGAACCCGCCATGGGCCCTCTGAGCGAGCCGCAAATGCTCGGGCTCAATATGAACATGAACGGAGAGCAGTACGGGGGCTTTCACCCGCGGGGCCACTCGGACATGCATGCGGGCGGCGGACTTCAGCAGCAGCAGCAGCAAGGACCCATGCATGGATTTTTTAACAACCAGCAACCTCATCAAGGACACCCCCACGGCCATCAACCTCACCCCCACCAACATCACCCTCATTTCAGTGGGAATTTTGGCGGCCCGGAGCCAGGGTCATCATGCCTGCATGGTGGCAGGCTAATGGGCTACAACAACAATGGCATGGGACCACAGCAGGGCTTTGGAGAAGGATTTGATCCTCTCGCTGAGGGACAGGCAGGGGATGGCTTTCCCCAGCAGCAGCAGCAGCAGCAACAGCGGCCTGGTAACATGCCTGACTTTCAACATCACGGGCCTCCCAGTGGCAGCCACGCTGTCCCTGCCCCCTGTCTACCCCTTGACCAGTCGCCTAACAGAGCAGCATCCTTCCATGGCCTCCCGTCCTCTTCATCCTCCTCCTCTGAGTCTCATGGGCTGGAGCCTCGGCGGATGCCAAACCAGGGAGCTGTAGAGGGATTAGAGTATAACTTCCCCAGTGAGCCACCATCTGGACATTTTGATGTACCTGTTTTTTCCCCATCAGAATCAGAATCTCAGTTACCACATTTTGGGCCAGGAAGGCCAGTTCCCAGCGGAAATTTCCCAGGGAACCCTGGCATGCCACGGACACCAGGTATGCAGGGCATCTCTAAGGGACACCAGCCACCACCACAGCCCCAGCAGCCTCAGCATGGAGTGTTTTTTGAGCGGTTTGGAAATGGCCGGAAGGTGCCCGTGGGAATGGAGCCGGGGGTCAGTGCGAGGCATCCTCTCATGCAGCAGCAACAACAGGCTAGCTTGATAGCCAGACAGAACTCATGCCCCCCTGGCCTCCCCCGACCCCCTCAGGCTGAGCCCGGCTCTACTAACCCTAACATTCTGGACGGAGGGGTCATGATGCCTGGCCAACACAACCAGTTTGAATATCCCATTCACAGACTGGAAAATAGGGGTCTGCACCCCTATGGGGACCCCATGTTTAATATGCAACAGCCAGCTCCTCCTCCCTCTCAACAGCCCCCAAATCAGAGGCTGCAACACTTTGACTCTCCTTATATGAACATGGCGAAAAGGCCTAGATTTGACTTTCCTAATGCGCATGGGGGTGAAAGCTGGTGTGGTGGTATGGATAACCACCTCTCTCCCTCTGCCTACCCCGGCCTGCCTGGAGAGTTCACCCCACCTGTGAGTGAAGGTTTCCCACCAGGTCCCCTGCAGCATCCGGGGCCCGAGCAGCAGTCTCTGCAGCAGCGCCAGAACGCAGCAATGATGATAAAACAGATGGCCTCTCGCAACCAGCAGCAGAGGATGAGACAGCCCAGTCTGCAGCAGCTGGGTCACCACGGCGATGTACCTCCTGGCCCAATGGCTCACGGAGGCCCAGTCGGGAGCATGCCTCAGCCCAACTTTGACAGGGAGAATGGTGGCAGGATGCCCAACATTGATGGACAAAATCCTCATGTCACTCAGGAGAACTCCTGGTTCCAGGGGTCCCACCCACCGGGGGAGATGATGTCACGGCGTATGGGTGGAGCGGGTAATGAATCGGGGCCCCATGACATGGGGCTACAGCAGAACGGGGCTGGGATGATGTTTAGGCCGGGCATGGGCATGCAGGAGCCCATGAGAATACCAGGAGACGGGCATGTGCAGGCTCTCCACTCTCCGGGCATGCACTCACAGTTCAGCGGCAACATGGGCAACCTCTCACAAATGCAGTCTCCAGGAGCAGGAACAGGGCATCCGAATGCACCAGCAGAGAGGCGGCCAGCTGACTTCCCTGCACCTCCAATGGGAGCACAGCCAACGTTTCCCTATGGAGGGGCTAACCGTCAGGGGCCAGCCCACAGCGCTCCCCAGGGGGTGAGCACCTCACCGGGGAGCTACCCTCCTCAGTCTGAGTTCCCCTCAGGCCAGCGGTCGTCTGTTAGTAAGCTTGGAGCTCTGTCCCTCGGGAACTTCAGCAAAACCAGCACTAAAGACAGTGTTTTCGGCCAGAGCTGTCTGGCGGCCCTTTCCACGGCCTGCCAGAACATGATCGCTAGCCTAGGGGCCCCCAATCTTAACGTAACATTCAACAAGAAGAACCAAAATGAGGGCAAGCGAAAACTGAGTCAGACAGAGCAGGACATTAATAGCAGCACATCTAATGGGACTGGCAGTGCTGGTCCTGAATATTTTCAGAGCAGCACTTCCCAGAACAGCCAGATGCCTGGCACCGGGAATAGCAACTCTAAGCCTGCAAGTCAAAGCCAGACGGTGCAGGGGGAAGCCAGTGCCCTCTCCCCAAATTACAACATGGACGCTACCCCATGCAGTGAGGGGAAGGCAACAACAGGGAGTGGGAGAGGGAGAGGGAGGAGAAAAAGAGACAGTGGACATGTGAGCCCTGGAATTTTTTTTTCCTCTGACAATGGTAACCCTGTTGTAAGTCCAGGCCAGCAGACCCCCTCGGCTGGCGTTGGGGAGAGGGGTGGGGGCACGCCCCATGAGAAACACCTCCAATCACCCTCTTGGGGAAAAGGAGGCGACCTAATGTTGGGGGACCAGGCTGACCTGATGTCTTCTTTGGACAGTGGCATTCAAAGTGTCGCCAAGTCTGACAGTAGCTCACCACGAGTGGACTTTCCAGACGATGTCAGCACCCACTATGGCAACGAGGATGAGGTGTCCTCCAGCTCAGATGCAGGAGGGGCCTCAGCCACCAAGCCTAACCGCAGCCCTATGATCACCGGCTCACCCAAAATGCAGAGGAGTGACCATGGGCTGATAAATGGACAGAAGCCCCTAGGCATGGGCATTAACAATCATACTACCTCGACACCAGACAGCTACGGACTGAATGCTGGTGGGGGCACAGGGGCCAGTGGGGTGAGCCACCCGGGCACTCCTGGGGTGGAGCAGGTACGCACCCCATCCAGCACCTCCGGCCAGGAAGAAATCCATCCTCTGGAGATTCTGCAGGCCCAGATCCAGCTACAGCGGCAACAATTCAGCATCTCTGAGGACCAGCCCCTGGCCATGAAGAATGGCAAAAAGAATGGCGACTGTCCCTCTCAGAACGGAGACAATGAGCTGGCGAGCTGCAGCCCGGATGCTGGGAAGGGCTCAATGGGCACTATTGACCTTGACACCCTCATGGCAGAGCAGCACGCCACCTGGTACGTGCCCAGTGACAAGGCCATGATGGATGGGTCAGAGGATGACAAGGCCATGGGACCCTGGGAAAAAAATAAGAGCCAAAACAACAGTAAAGAAGGTAATCAACTAGTCTTCATTCTTTTGGTTCTATTCTAACTACTTCTCCTTTTGTCTTTCTCTCACCCTCTGTGTCTAAAACTCACTCTCTCACACATGCAACTCAGGCCACACCAACTGATCAGTGTTGCTCATAAAATTAGTATATTTTCATTCTTAAAATGCTATTTACTTTATCTGAAATGCAGCGTGACACCACAGACATAATATGTGAAATGCTTTGGTAACGCTGATAATAAAGGACCTTATGTCCACATCGTGCGGCCAGACAGCAGCCGCCTCTGTTAACTAGTCTCTAACGTCTCTTTGAATTTACAGATTTAGGATATAGGAAGATAATTAATTTAATTCAAGGCTTTATTAAGAAAAAAAGACTGATGTGGTATTTCTTTCTTGTTAAATTGAGTCCGTACTGAGGAATGTAAAGAATGATTATCAGAGCGGTTTTAAATGCCATCTGACTGAACACAGGAAACCTTGTACCTTCTCTACAACGTATTTTTTTTATAGGTTTCTTCATTGTAGAGGCACTTCAAAAGAACAGCTCAAGAAAAGTAAACATTTCCTGTGGTTCTTTATCTCGGTTTTCAGGGTGAACAACTACATTGAGAAGATTAATAGCTTTTTGAGGATATGCGTTTGCGCAGCGGGGTTTCCCTCGCCTTGTTACGTGTTTGTTTTTGTTATTACCATGGGATAATAGTGGATTGATTTTAGATTGGCAGGGCAGGATTTCAAGGATTAAATATCATGGTGACATTATACAGCCTTTCACTTTTCGATTTATTTTCTGTAGGAAACTGTGGATTTATAAAACTTTTAATACCATTTAGTATTTAGTTTAAAAATGTGGTTTGTCTATTGTTAAACCATTTGTGAATATTTATTTTCACTTTGAAATGATTTATTATTTTTATTATCTAACCCAGTCAGAGTAAAATATTTTTGGAATTAAAGCGAGAGTCTCTTACAAACACAGGTTTAATAAAGGGAAATGTTAAATCTTCTGGCCTAAAGGCATAGAGGCAGATTTTCTTCTAGACGGAGAGATATTGTTACGATCTGCAAATGTAGCTTCATACAAGCAGTTTTATCTCAATGTTTTTATGGTGGCTGTAAATCAAAATGCAGATAACTAATTTTACTGTAACGTTGTTCAGCTGCGGATTAGTTTTTCCTTATATTACTTCTCCTTCCTTCCTCTTCTTCTTCTTCTTCTTATAATAATAATAATTACAATAATGATAAATAATGATAATAATGTTTTATTCATTTTATTATTGCTTCATTATTATATTATTTTAATAATACTTTGTATGCAGCAATTATAATAGAAAACGAGTCGTTTGCATTATTATGCATTATAATTGCAGAATCAGTGTAGTCGTAAGCTGTGTATCAGAATATGTCAGTTTTATATTTATTTTGTCGTTTTTTCCCTCTTGTGTTTCTTGTCTTCTTTTTTCCGTTGGCTTTATTCAAATCATTTCAAACCAAACCAAGACAGAGATGTCTGACGTGGCTACATAAAAAAATTTGAAAGAGCGACCCACTGTAAAGGTTAAGATACCAAAAGGCCTGTGGATGTATGGATGTATAATAATGTTTGTGTGTGTATATATATATATACATATATATATTTACATACGTATATATACATATGTATATATACATACGTATATATATATATATATATATATATATATATATATATATATTTGTGGAAAGCGCTCAGCGCGTTTGGAGCGCCTCTTTGTTCTGATCAGTGCGGGTGCAGAGAGGGGCGGGGGCGCGCACCGCGCCGAGTCTGGACTCCAGGCGCATTGTTTATATGAGACTGAGCACAGGGTGTCGGGTGGTAGCACTAAAAACTATGACATGAAGGAACACTGTGAATGACCAGTTCGGCTGATGCGGTAAGCTAATATCATTGGTCACTCTCATTATAAATGAAGAGAAAAATAACAGGCAATGAAGATATTAATTTGAGGCAGAATGATCAAACTATAGCACATCCCTCCATCCAGCTATTTGATTTCTATTTGATTGCTCTCAACTGGTCCTTTCAGCTAATTTAACTGACAAAATGACAAGGTCATTGAACATTGTGGCTTTTTTTGTCCCCATGATTTCCTCCGTTGTCATTTTCAAAGGAGGTAACTGGGTTCTGTTAATTTATAAAAATAAGAATCTGAACAAAACAACAAAAAACAGAGCTGTGGGGGTTTGTTGAAAAGAAAAAACTCCCTGATGCCAGGGAGTGATGATCATTACTTTTGATAATGATTAATGAGTATTCTTTTGAGTAGGAAACCCAGCACTGATAAGCAGTCAGCCACACTCACCCTGTTGCATTCACTGTCTTCATTTCTCTGGGGCTGATAGCACATTTAACATCACAAATTCACAAAAACAGCAGAATAGTCTATTTTCTGCTCTCTTTTCCCCTCCTCTCCTCACTCCTTCTCTCTCCTCTCCTCTCCTCCCTCTCTTCTCCTCTCCTCTCCTCTCCTCTCCTCTCCTATCCTCTCCTCTCCTCTCCTCTCCTCTCCTCTCTCAGCCCTCCCTGCATGGACAGCAGGCATGCAGCTCTGGAGCGATCGATAGCTAGTTAGCACAAATCACGGCTCCTGACAGTTTCTCATTTGAGTGCTTCAGACAGCAAAGATGAAAAAAGGGTGGAGGTGTATTTGGGAGGGGAGGGGGATTTTGAGATTGAATTTGATGCTTAGGCTACACAGAAGGGAGCAAAATAACATAATAATTTAAGATACCCTAAGTCATAGTAGTTCCATAAGAGCCAACATCCCACTGGCTTTTCACACTGCAAAAAATATCCACCTTAACCAGTTAGTCTGGTTTTCAGTCTTCAATCTTCTGCCATTGGGGAGCTCGTGTCAGTGAGACTAATTTAAAATAAACCGGGCCAATCCATTAGTTCATTAACACTAAATGTAACTTGGTCAAGAAAATTCTTTAAAGACGATTATTTACATTAGGTTAAAGTGAGTTTATGTAATTCCAACGACAGTGGAAATAATTTTCCCTCTTATGAGTTTAAATAACATTTTAATCATCAGCACGATATGACATAACCTGTTAAGATAGTTTTTACTGTTTAACTGTTACAGAAGTCTAAAGTACAGGCTGAGAAGTGAAGTGTGTCTTCTGAGGTGGCAGATATAATATATTTTTTTTCTCCCAGGTGAAACGGTTTTCTACCCGTCAACTTCCAAAAACTGCTCTTGTCAAAGCCATTTCGTTTACATATACAGCAGATGCCTTATTTTGCTCTCTCAGGAGTGTTGTTGAATTATGCATAAATTATTTTCATTCTTACACAATAAGCACTATATCAGGTTACTCAGTTCAATATTGATATACAGTAATTAATACATAGCTTTACACACAAATATCTTATTTTAAATAGCTAATTAAAAATGAAAATGTAATTGTAAATGCATTTACATTTAATTTATTGAGATTATAAGCAGAACTGAGTGCTTTCTCGTTTTAATTTACAGACAAATTGAATTTAGTTGTCAGGCATTCAACTTTATGTGCGGTTATCAGATTCTGGTTAGAGTTGAAGTTTTGTCCTGAGATATTAATACATGATACGTATTTGTTTTGTTTTTTGTTTTTTTTCCTTTTTATTTATTAATTTATTTTTTAGTTTAGTCAGTGTTTCAGTCGCTCAGTGCAGCTCCACCAAAAAACACTGTGAAACTTCAGAGGGACCCCAGATCATTTTGGTGCCAGGTGTGTTTGTATTAGCGCTGGAGAGCAGGAGAAACTACAGGAGCCACTAATCTTGCTATGATATGAGTAAGACACAGGGCAGAAATTCAACACTGTGTTTGCTGCAACCTTCCTCTGAGTGTTTGAACGTGCGGACAAATAAAAGTTAAATTGTGCCTATTTCTGGGGGAGCTGCACTCACAAAGTGCTGCTGCGTGTTCACCCAGTGCATCCCAGCTCACCCTCTCTGTGGTCCCTGTGTGCCTGTTTAAAGTGAGCCGTGCTGCACTAATGGCCCCCTTCGGACCCCATATTTGGCCTGCTCGCTCTGTGACAGCACGTAGCTTAAGTTTTTCCACTAAGGCGCAGTTATACCTGCCGCTGTAAGCTCACACCCTGCAGATCTTTGAGTGCCACACGACGTCTTCCGCTCACAAGGAGTTGAGTTGCACACGAGCAACTTCACTTGCACGGTGTCAGTTAATATTATTTCCCCTTTTTTAAAAAAAAATTATTTTACGCTCTTCCTCTTCCGTTCCCTTCTGTATATCTTAGCCAGAAGCTGACCGTTCATTTGGAAACTCATGTATAGTCTTGATAACAGGCCACCAGCAGGCGTAGGAAGTGATTCAGTTATTTTTATTTTTACTTTTCACAGTTTTTGCCACATACACTTGAGTGACTTTCTTTCTTTATCAGCACACTTAAAACACTTCACAGTTGACCCCGAGGAACAGTTTCACTCTTCACTCTCAATAATCAGTCCTTAAACAGCTCTAATAATGATCAAATCTCTGTCGCTCTGACTTTGACAGGTTTGAAAAGAAGGAACTTGCATCTTATCACACCTACTAGAAAGCACTTAAATCCACAGAAAGAGCCGTATTGATATTCTACCATGGAGAACAATCCTGTGAGACTACCTGGCTTTGACATTTCAGAGCGACAACAACCCCACAAATCACACCAGTAATTTCTATTTCCTTTTCCTAAAAAAAGAAGAAAGTGACTGGCACATGCTTGAATGTGAGAAAAAAAACAAAAAAACAGCTCGAGGCCGTCTGTGTTCTTTACCTGTCATTGCAAGGTGTTTCATATTGACTTTTTCAACAACACACATCTACCAAGCCTCCCACGTACTCCTGGACTGCAGTAATGATAATCATTATGATAATCATAGCAATTAGCCTTGGTAATATTGTTTCCAAAAGTCATAATTCATCCTCACGCAACTCCTGTAAGTTGACTTGGTTATTGACAGGTTCATCGGGGCTGCAAACAACTGCTAGTTTATGTCTGTACGTGCTGATTTCAGCAACATAAATACTTAACTGCAGTGACAAAGCAACATCTTAGAGACTCCCTATAATGGGGATGGAGAAAATAACACTATTTCTACTGTTATCATGTTATATTTTTCTTCTTGCTGTATGTTTGGGATTGTACGCATCTATGTGTGTGTGTGTGTGTGTGCGTGTGCTGGTATGCACGTGAGTATGTGACGAAGGGCAGGTTTGTAGACACTGCAACTTGATAGTGTGGATTTGTCAGCTGTAGACATAAAGTTTGATTTATTTAGACTCGGTGTCAGGCTCTCTCGGCTTCAGCCTCCCGATCTCAGGTGTCTCGCTCGGTGGAACACGCTCGCTTAATTCTAATGTGTTGAAAATATTTAAGAGTATTTACTTGACTTGTAAATAGTGAAGGACTGAAAAATGCCTATCACGCATTTAAAGTGACAGTGTTTGTGCGTGCATGTTTGTTTATGTGCTCGGTGTGTGTGTGTGTGTGCGCCATGTTCCTGGGTTTTTTGCAAGACATTGAGCAGTACTGACAGTCAAAGGAAGCCTATTAAAGAAGTGTGCTTGTGACTGATGAAGAGAGAAACAGATGAACAAAGGTGTCAGGCCTTTTGCTTTGCTGGATTTTCAACTCTTCAAAATAGCAACTCATCCGGTGTTTTGTTTTCCCTGGGGAAGGGTGTTAGAATAAAATAAAACTTGTCTCAGCATGTGGTAAATATTCTCTTTGGATGCAGCAGAGAATGGGAAGCTGAATTTATCCGGGAGATGCACAGACTGAGGAGTTCCAAACCTTCGATTGTGGATGTATGATGTGACATGCCTCCAAATGTCCAGTGTTTGGTTGAGTGCCTGCGAGAGCGGTCCAAACAAGAAAAAAAAGAAAAGAAAAAAAAAGCAGTTGGATACAAAGCTCCTGAAAGGTGTCCTGGGTTCATATGTTACCCATGATACAAGCAATTTTAAAAGGTGTGTGTGTGTGTGTGTGTGTGTGTGTGTGTGTGTGTGTGTGTGTGTGTGTGTGTGTTGTGTGTGTGTGTGTGTGTGTGTGCGTGCACCCGTTTTCAGAGGTGCAGATGTTGTCACGCTGCCAGCAGCAGTTATGTTATTTGCCATACAGGTAGTCATCAGGCGCCTTTAATTTGTATTGAGGAATTGACAAATGAGTTATGACACTGGAGCTGTTTCTCCTGGGAGACAGAAGTACAGACTGATGGAGTGAAAGAGAAAGTAACAGAGATGGAGAGAATTTTTTTTTTATTATTTTTTATTTTTCTTGCAGAGAACATCTGTAGTTTCTCACATGAGGCGAGTGGCTGGGTAATAGCTACCATTTGCATTTATGGAAGAGAAAATAATTCAATTCAAAACATTTTCTCCATCACTTTCATGCTCCATGACTATTGTGTATTCTTGTCTGTATCTAGAAATTTCGGAAACATATTTATCCAGATATTAGATATAGATAGATATTTAACTATATCTCTTTAAAATATGTCCCTTCTTAATAACGTAACCTGTTAACACATTTAGGCAAAAGACCCAATACACAATATCACTTTTAAGTATATTTAATTACATCAATTAAAATGATCTGTTTACACTCTTCAGTTCATAATTACACACACACACTATCATTTTTATTCGAAATAAAAGTCTCTGTCATGCAGGTGCGTCTAATCTCAAAATGTTCTCACGTGTAGTTGACCTTTTCCAAAAAGGTGGAGACAGAAAACAAAGTGTGCAGCTCTGTGTTGAAACAAAATAGAGACAGCGAAGTAGATCAATATGTCACTGACTTGGATGACATGCTGGACAGGTCCTGGACATGGTTGTGAGTTATGAAGGAGGCACTAAATCACTTCCCATGTTCTGATTTGTGTCTGGTTTCCTAAGCACTTCTTGTGGCCAGAGGGTGTGTGTGTGTGTGTGTGTGTGTGTGTGTGTGTGTGTGTGTGTGTGTGTGTGTGTGTGTGTGTGTGTGTGTGTGTGTGTGTGTGTGTGTGTGTGTGTGTTGTGTGTGTGTGTGTGTGTGTGTGTGTGTGTGTGTGTGTGTGTGTGTGTGTGTGTGTGTTGTGGGTATGAGTTTGAGGCGATGGGAATGGGTGTGTTGCTGGAGAAAAGGTAACAAACGCTGGGGGCAATGCCTGCCTGGGCAAGTTTCTCTTTTTTTTTCTTCCTCTTTATATTGCAGGCCAGAGAACAGAGAGGAAATTCAAACCAAAATAACCCCTGTGCCCTTGCCTGAGAAATGTGCCCCCCGCTCTCTCCAGATATGCTCCCTGCACTGAGGGAAAGGTCACACTGCACCACTTGGGTGGAGTTGGGGAGGGGGTTGTAGAGAGCCTTACATGCCCCTCACTCACCCTGGGGCACAGGATACCTGGGCTAATACCTCTGTTAGCCCCTTTCTACTTTACATTAAGACTTTCCTGTTGAAGGATATTATCTGATTTTGATTTAATTACCTCTGATCATTTTTTGGCACCGAACTGCATGTCCCGTCATCTCTGACACTGTGGGGAGACATCTTAGGGAGAACCTTAAGGTGTTATATTTCAGCCGGACAGAAACATTTTCCTCAGTGCCGTGTCCCTCCTGGTTAAAATCAGACCTTTTCTCGCCCTCTTTTTTTTTTTCAAATCAGACTTTTTCTCTGTGGATTGTGACGGCTGTTTTGTGCTGACAAAGACAGAGTCCTCACACAAGCCCATAGTGGTAGTTGTTATGCTAAAGGAATCTGACCTGATGTCACACACTGTCATAGGAGCGGAGGCCTTTGGGTGTTTTTGTCAGTGAGCGGAGCATTCTGATTGGGCTGGTTTGTGTTCAGAGAGGATGGGGTCACGCCCTCGGGAGCACGAGGTTAAAGGTGAAGTGTCGTCATGGAAGTATAGAGCTTGGGATAGAAAGGGCAGAGGCCTGCCGCATGGGATTGTGGGGCCTGGGAAATCAATGTGACGGGGCTGAGGAACTTGCACCAGAAAGAAGCTTTGTGGATTCAGACCTTCTCACGCGCACTTTATTCTCTGTCATTAAAGAAAAACATTTCATTCACTTCCTTTTCTGCTCCACTTATTTCACAAGTACACACAACATCTGTTTCAGCTTCTAAGGTTACTGTCATTATTTTTAGCTGTGACAAAACTAACTGTGCTGCGTCTTTTTAAGATTAATTGAGAAAAATAATTACAAGCTGTAACGCGTATTATTAAATTACTAGACAATACAGTCTCCGAGCAGCCATTGTTTACCTCCCTGCATTGCTCCTAGTGTGTCGAGAGTGTGTGTGTGTGTGTGTGGTATGACATGTAAACCCGTGTCAGGCCGTCAGCTCCCAGACACATTGGTGTCAACCAGACAACCAGAGCTGTGCGCTGTGCTCCCTGCCTTCATGGCATTCGAAGCTCTACTCATCTCTGTAAATCGTCTCTGGCTGTGTCTGTGAGACAGCTCCCAAACCCTGCTGCTATGTGTTTGTGTGTGTTTGTGTTTGTGTTTGTGTGTGTGTGTGTGTGTGTGTGTGTGTGTGTGTGTGTGTGTGTGTGTGTGTGTGTGTGTGTGTGTGTGTGTGTGTGTGTGTGTGTGTGTGTGTGTGTGTGTGTGTGTGTGAGAATCATCACCAGACACTAAATAACAAAGTACAGCACTTGGGGCGAGAGATATAGCGATATAAGTGCATCGCATTAAATTCAGTATTTACTTACCACATCACTGTGGTAATCTTTTCTGGCTGTAATGTGGTTAAGGATATTTAGGTGTATTTGTGGCTCAGCGCAGCTGCTTATGCTGTTACTGTTCCCTTTTTATTAGGTATTTTCCCCCTCGCTTGTTGATGCTAAGCACTTGTTCCCCTCAGATGAATAGGCTATTATTGAGATATTACCGTGGATATGAATTCTACGTTAGTCAATGAACAGCCATAACAAGATAGATCTTATTGAAAAAAAAAAAAAAGATTTCCCTGCTTGTAAAATGTCATGGTGATTTGGGATTTAGACTTGTGTGATGTAGAATTTCACACTGCCGTTTCCACTTTTGAACGAATACGCCGCCATGGATAATGCTTACAATTTAAGTGTAGTGTCTTGATTTTTCCATAAAAATCACATCCCCTGAATCCCCCTTGGCTACCCTGTAATAGTGGGTGATATTTTAATCCTGTGGTGGTCAAGTGTTTGGCTTATTTTACAAGTAGAGGATTTTGTATATGCTGTTAATTGAAAAGTGTGCTGTAAAAAATAGCTCACTCAGAAGGATGCAAGTCTTTGACTTGAAGAGATAATTGACAAATTAATAACAAAAAAAAATCTGTTGACATAATTTAACAAATTGTGTTTTTGGTGCCTAAAAAGATTTTTTTAATATGATCTTATACCTGAACATGAATGTTAAGATTATACAAGTGATAAATCTGAGTGTGTGTATGTTGTCATGTTTGTAATTTGAGCTCTGTTTTCCCCTCTTTTCCTTGCATTGAAGCCGAGTGATGTGTCTAGCTGGGATTGTGTGTGTGCGTTTCAGCATGCACGTTCATATGTGTGTGTGTGTGTGTGTGTGTGTGTGTGTGTTGTGTGTGTGTGTGTGTGCGGAGCAGCAGCTGAGGGCTGGTGTGGGCATAGCAGCGGCAGCGGCGGCAGTGGTTGGCGTGTTGTGTGTTTTTGGCTGTGCGTGTTGTCAGTTTGCTGTGTGTCAGCAGTGAGCCAGGGGAACGCTTGGCTGCCTATTCAGGCCGGTGCGGACCCTGCTGTGCCCAGCTAGCATGAGCTGCTGGCGGGTGCTGGAGGGCATAGTGCAGGGAAGAGGGAGTGTGAGTGGGTTGGGGTGGGGGGATGATACTGGCAGGGGGCGGGGATCCGCCATGCTGAGGTGTATGACTGGACCCTCTGGCAAATGTTAGATCTCCTCACCGCCACCACCAACACAGCTTTAAATCCCCCCTCCGCACCCTCAGCCCCCACTTTCACCATGTCTCTAGTCCTTGGGAGGGAGATGGAGAGAGAGAGAGACAGAGAGAGAGACAGAGAGAGAGAGGGAGAAATTTGCAGAGAGCGACAGTGAGAGAGACAAACGAAACGGGGAACAACGGGAGGCTTGGCTGCCTGACCTTTTACCAAATCCCCCCACTTTTCCATTCCAGTGGTTGCAGCCCAGACAGGCTGGGGGGCAAGCCTGCCTCACTGCCTGCATGTCTGCCTGCCTGCTTCTCTTGGTTGTCCTAGCTGCCTGGCTTGGCCTGGCCTGGGCTGGCCTTATCTTCTCTGGCTGCGTTTTGTTAACACTGTGTCACTGCTGCCTCAGGGTTTGTGAAAGCAGAGAGGGAGGGAGATGAAAACAGTAAGCAAAGCAAAATAAAAACTGTTTAAGTAGCAGAGAAAGATGAGCTAAAAGGGGGAAATACAGCTGTGGATGATATGCAGGTTGGCGCGGCGCTTCTCTTTTCTCTTAGGTGAGCAGCAGACTGACTGGAGTGTTGTGATCTGCAGCCTCTGTGCCCAGACTGTGTCGTCTATCACAGCCTCTCCCTTCTCTGACACATGTAACTCAGCTTGTCAGAGCTGTTTTCTACCTGTCTCTACACTCAGACACCTAGTTGTCCCTGCACCTTGAAGCTCTGTGTCTTTGTGCAGCACACTGATCTGTTTCAACCATCCACATGGAGCAAGGCAGTGGTATGTTCTGTGTGGTGGGGAGATGGGAGAATAATCGGACTGATTTTAGTGAGGGATCCGTAACATCATCACACATATTTCCTCTGTGCTCTGGGCTAGCTTGGAGGCAATACCCAAAGCTCACAATGCAACACTAGTGTCATAACACGTAGCCCTTCCATTACCTCTTCTGCAGTGCCACTCTATTCTCCTATCTTATTTTGTGTGTCTTTTAAAAACTTTTCTTCATTTCTGTCCTCCTCTCCCTCACCATGCTGCAGTCTGAAGCTCAGCAGATGAAGTGTGACACTGCGCTTTTATGTATAGTTTAGCCAAGCACTTCCTGTCCTCGTCAATCTTCCCCTTGACTAATTTTTTCGTTACACGGCACAAAGTGATTTTTCTCCATATGTGAAGCATGCATCTCAGGCGTCAGCATTAACTCTTTCATGTGACGTATAATCAACCTGCATATGGATTTTCTGGAAGCGTGGTGCAACCATTTAAAATGAGGCTGCACATCTTGGTGACACAGGGTTGATACCGTGGCATATCCATTATACCAGTAAATTGGGTCAAGCAGGGTTAAAGGGCAGTTTTCTCAGCGCCCTTTGACCCTGTGACCGGAGGTCATGCAGGAGTGCTCCAGATTTACACGCCTGACCAAGAGCAAATGAGTGTGTGTATATTTATGTGTGTTTCCACATGTGTATATCAGGCATGAGGAGGTGGAGTGTGAGGAGAGGAAGCTTTGCTTACAGCCTCCTTTTCAGGTTGTATTGATGGGGGGGGGTGGAATAGTGTTGAATTAATTTCACAGTGCAGATTTAGAGTGGGATGTGAAAATGACACTGGTTTAATTAAAAGTGTGTATTTTAAATGGTTCATCTGTATCAGAGAATGCCAGTTGCTTGAAGTTGTTTTTCATTTTTGCACAGTCTTAATTAACCTTTTCCTCTCTGTGCTTGTCTGCAGAATCTGAGCTGTCCCAGAGTAAGGCTGGAGCTGGGGCCCCGGGGCCGGAGGAGGAGGAGGAGGAGGAGGAGGAGGTGGAGGTGGAGGAGGAGGTGGAGGTGGAGGTGGAGGTGGGAGCAGTGGAGGGAACCACCTGCAGTGCCTGTCTGTCCACTGCACAGATGAGCTGGGGGACAGTAAGGGCAGAGGGGGGCCCGTCTCGTCCTGGCGCTCTCTCCACTCTGATATCTCCAACCGTTTTGGGACATTCGTGGCGGCACTGACTTGAACAAAAAAGCAGGCCCAGCAGGAAGAAGGACAGAAGATTACAAAATAAGAGGAAGGAAAGATTAAGAGACAAATAATGATGATGAGGATGATGACGATAAGGTGTCGATAAAGGCTACTGCGAGCAGCTCTTGCCTGTTCAGGGAGAGAAAGACATTTACACTCATAAATGCAAACATGAAAACAGACACACATACACACACATGCACACACAAACACACACACACACACACACACACACACACGCTCACACACACACACACACACACACACACACACACACGCACCTGTACACATATACACATGCAAATACCATGTTTTTTCTGATACATGCAGTCACACTTTAGGACGCTCTCTCACATACTGCTGGACAATACAGCTGGGGCTCTACTCAACGATGCCCGAATCTGGAAAACCTCAAATCAATATTTTTTTTTAATTTTATTTTCTTTGTTGAAGAAAAATAAAGAAATGTCAAAGGAGGAGAATACAAACCCAGAAGAAGCAGAAGAAGAGATATTCAGTTGTCATTGGTTGTGATTGTATATCAGTGTTGAGTCTTGACCATGGTCTCATAACCTTTACTCTATTGCCAGCTTTCACCTCAGTTATGCTCAAATACAGCTCTAATGTGTCATTAACCTTCCAGTCGAGGCAACTCTACTGTTTGTTGCCCTAAATTTACCTAAAGTACAGAAGTAGGGATACCCCCCCACCCCCCCCACCCCCCACACACACACTCAAACGAGGCCTGTACTGCTGAGCACAGAGAAGCAGAACTAGAGGAAGATGGGAAGAAGGGTGATTATGCATGAATGTAACCAACAATGTTTTGTGAACATGACTTTTTCCCAATTTTAACCTTTATCATTTGCTGCTCTTAATCATTTAAGATTTGTTGTAATTCTCTCCTCTTTATATTGGCAAGAATATTCTTCTCTTCTCTTCTCTTCTCTTCTCTTCTCTTCTCTTCTCTTCTCTTCTCTTCTCTTCTCTTCTCTTCTCTTCTCTTCTCTTCTCTTCTCTTCTCTTCTCTTCTGCTACCGACCTTATGACCTCAACCGCTTATATACAATTCATCCAATGGGAACTGAAAACGGAGGTCAATGGATTGTTTAATAAGGGAATTGAAAAAAAAGACTATTGGTATTGCACATGTATAATAAGAGAAAATTTGCTGTGTGTTAGGCAATCTTGTAATCTTTAAATAAAGCTTCTGTTGAATTTGAATTTCTGAAACAATAGATGGAGGACTGTGACGGCAATTTACGAACTGATTTTTGTTTTTTTTGTTTTCTTTTTTTAATAATATGTAAAGTGCAGTCGTCTGTTTTCCTGCATATTGTATATATCTGTATATGTTTTATTGAGTAACTAAATAACAATAAATATGACGTTAAAGGTGGCTTTTGTGTTTACTTTGGTAGTTGGCTTTATTCTATATAGTACTCCAAGAAATTGTCAAGCAAGGCAGACATGAAATCAAAAATGACTGTGTAGTTTAGTATTTCGTGCCGAGTATAAGACACTTAAATATTTTCTATTCAAAGAATATTCACCTCTGTAGAATACTTTGTACCCCGAGGATCACTGGTGAATTACAGAGGTGACTGTATATTCCAAGTGACAGATATGACAGGGATGTTGTGAACTGATGCACACTACCTGACAAGCGTGCAGGAACCTGCGCCATATTAAAGCCAGAAGCAGCAGCATCAGGAATACTAGAAAATGTGGTTTCCTGGTAGATTAGGAAGAAGAAGACGATTAATTCCGTGTTCCACCTGCTCACAACCTGTGTCGCGTGTTATGTGCCCATCATGTCTGAATGTTTGCTTCAGTCCAGGCCTCTCCTTCTTCACTTCAAAATATTGATTATATATACAATATATATATATATTATTGGTCCAAGTATACAACCAAAATGAAAAGTCAAATCTTTATCTTTTCTGCAAATATTTGGCAATTTTTATAACAGGCTTTTTAAGACTCCTCTAACTTTTCTGTTTTCATCATCATCTCTGTTGTTTTTGGCTGCCCAGCACCATCTTGCGACCTCCTTTTCCTGCAGTCCCATGCACACACACAAACAGGCACACGCATACACACACATCTCCCGCTTCCCACTCCCCAGGCTCTCTTTGGCTCACCTGCTCTTTATTGGCCATCTGCATGGATGCTTAATGCTAATCAATAACTCCCCTGTGTGCCAACTCGAGGTGGAGACGTCAATGCTACCTAACAGGGCTAGTGATCAACCTGCATCACTGCTGTCTAGGATATGTACATGCACACACACACACACACGCACACACACACACACACACACCACACACACACACACACACACACACACACACACACACACTGGAGCTCCCTGCAGGACCCTGTCTGTGTTATTCAGGTGTATTTGTGCTTGCCGCTGTAGTGTTCGCCTGCTGTGTAGGATTGCAGAGCCTGTTGTGAATGTGATGCACAGAGAGGTGCACCGTTAGCAAACAGCAGAGACTGTCATGTCACCAGGGAGGGCCTGTTTAGGGAGGGAGAATGGGGGAGAAAGTGGGAGACGGCTGGGGAATAAATGCTGATTACACTGCTCACTGTGAAAGTGAAGCTGGAGATCCTCTGTTAGGTTTAGTTACTGGATGAGGAAAACATTGCATGGAAAACATTGCATGAATGTGTGTCAGTATGTTGATTAGATATTTTAACCACTTAATCCTTGGTCAGAATTACACACAGCAATTAGATCTGTCATCTTTCTATTGTTCACAGAGGATATATTGTACAAAAGAACAACAAGTTCAGAGTCATTAATGGCACTGGTTTGACTAGTATTTAGGGACTGGCTAGTATATATTTGATAGATCAAAGCTTTGTCTTTTGTCAGGGCTGGGTCAGGTTTACGGATCAGAAAGGGTTCAAGTGCTTCCCTTTTGTTGACTAATTCTCAAGCTGAGCTTTGTGCTTTGTATTTGCTCATACCAAGGTGCTTAATTTCCTTAAACACTCACCACAGTCTGTGTATGGCATGATATTCCTGTAGTGACACACTACCTGCCTGTCTGGTTTGGCTGACCTCTTTTACAGCAGGACAAGAGCTTGTGCTGACAGGTTTCTGATGCTCACAGACAGTTTGTGAATACCAGGTTATTGTTATGTACTGTACGTGAGGCTCTGGTGACTAGTTTTGCTTTCTTGGGGCTCAAACGGCCGAATGAATTAAAGTCTTAAATGACATGCTGTGCAATTTACTGTCTCAGGCTACGATCACACTAATATGTTTCCATTTTAAAACAGCGTTTTAAAACGAAACGGACCTCTGTCAGGACAAGCGTTTTAGCTCTGTATCAGAAATAATCTCCATCTGTATTAACACCCCTGAAAATGCATATCACATGACCTTTCATGTACACTGGGCATGTGCATGCTGGTGTAAACAGGAAGCAGATCGACTGCAGTTCATTGCTCAAGCTGCAGAAAATGCTGCGAACAAGAAACATCAATGGCGGAAAGTAAGACTACAGATTTCTTTGCTTTAGAGATGGAACTGTTACTGAAAGTAACACAAGGATAAGGCTGTCATGGCAACAAAAACAGATTGGGAGAAGGATACGTCGTGACTGATGAGATTTAATCAGGAAGTGAACGTGGGTGTCTGCATCATCGTTTCCAGAAGTCTTAGTTTCTCTGTCCAAATTAAAACTCAACCCTGGAGTTTTCAAAATAAAATGGGACCAGCAGCGTTTCCAAAAGTCTCCATTTTAGGGGCTCGAAGACTCCAGAGTATTTGTGTGGATGTAGCCTCAGTAAGAATTTGTTGCTGTCATGGATTATTTTAGATCCAAACTAGCGTATTCATTTTCTGGTGTGCGTCATAAAATAAGAGTTACAGATGTTTTCCCGAACATGTCTGCTACCTAACCGCATGCCATGCGAGACACAGTGACAAAGAGTCCTGGTGATATTGGCCCTGGTCAAGATGTATGGTGCTGGACCTTTTCCTTCAATGGGCTCCTCTGCGTGGCAGCCATGTTGGGAAGGAGACTACTGTGTGGTCGCCTGAGAACTTGTGTGTTTCCCAGCCAACGCGCATCTAAAGAATAACAATTTCACTAGCCATGAAGACCATCCATGGAGCCATGGGGGCCGTGGCCAGAAAGCTCGGCCAAACACTCTCCTCTCATGCAGCTTTCTATGTACTCCTATAAATACATCTCCTATTTGTATAGAGGCGATATGCATCTTTGGGAAAATACCACAATGTTGACATAAGAGCACCCTCTATACCCTCCCCTCCCCCTTACTGCCCCCTCCCCACTCTCTCCAAACTCTTTCTACCCCTTGCTGAACCTTTCAGTGCCTGAGAGAGAGAGAGACAGAGAGAAAGAGAAAGAGAGAGAGAGGGAGAAGGAAAGAGAAATGGAGGGAGACTGGGAGTAAAAGAAGTGTCTCTTAGAGGCCTCCACGGTCTTTAAGCCACTATGGTATCCACCAGAGCCCTCACATACACTCGGCCTCTAAAGGGCTTTTGTCCTGTAAAGAGGGGGTTTGGCTAAATTGGGGGTGCTTGTGGATTGGCGGGTGGGATTGGGCTTGGTGTAGTATATTTGGCTCCCACGTCTCCATCACTAGAATGGTGAACTTTTTTTTTTTTTTTTTTTTTTTTGAGTTAGCGGACTGAGAGGTGGGGTGTAGAGGGGCAAAAGGGGCTCTGGTTTTTTTTTGGGGGGGGGGGGGGGGTTTGGAAATCTTCCAAACAGTGCCTTTTTGCTTTCAAAGAAAGCTCCACTTGTGTAAATGTGCTCTTTGTCCCTTGGCCTATTGTTTGAATAGCATTGTGGACTTTTTGTGGGAAGCTCACAGGGGCCTGGGGGGCCAAAGAGGGTCCAAGTGGGGGGGTGGGGAGGGGTGTGCTCTGCTTGAATGACTCGGACCCACTACGAGAGAACTGTGGAGAGTCCAGGGCACAATTAAGAAATGTTCATGGATGCATGCCAACACATAAACATACATCTACACAAATGCTTGGAAAAAAGCTGGAATGTATGTACATAACATATGAATTTAAAGTGCAGCTATTTCCTGCACGTATTGGGCACCAAAAAGTTAATGAAGTAAGTGCTAACAGAGACCACAGCAGATCCTGTCTTTCTGAGGACTGCTCCCATTGTAGTACCCTCTTTACTGATAGCAACAATATGAAAACAGTCTGCCTCCCTCCCCCATAAAGGGATTTCTTGATAGAGCTGAGTGTCTGGAGTCCCTCGCTGCAGCCAATTCATGACCTCCATCTGTCCTCGCTCTCAAAAGATGCCGGCAGGTGGAATAGAAGCACAAAGCATTTGCATGCTGGGGCCATGTATTTGGTCTTTACCGAGTCCATGGGTCAGTTGAGTCAAATGTTTACTCATGTTGTAAAATAAAAGAGTTAAAGTTTATTGAAAGGAAATGCTGATTCCTGAGAATTTAACGGACCTGGTACTTGCATATGGTGAGAGGAAAGACATGAAGTCCCTATATATACTTTTGAATAATTCCAAAACTCATCAGCATGCAAATAAACAATGCGGCTGTAATGATACAATATTGCGGCAACAGGTGCATGTAGTTACACAGACCAGAAGCAGACTTAAATTCAAATCCAATGAGGATAATCCAGTGAGGATAAAGTAAGGCCTAGTAAATCTCCCTCTTCCCTGCCCATGATGGTCTACCTCCCTAGTTTCTGTTACTCTGTCTTTTCTGTTTGTCTCAAGTAAATCCGCATCCCAGCCTTGTGGCCCAACTCTGAACGTTCCCACAGTTGGTTAGTTACCCCAGTCTCTTCTGAGCTCTCCTCTACTGTCATCAACCAGATATCCTGTGACCTCTCTTTCCTCCGAACCCCCCAGAGCAGCACACAGGCTTTCTGCTGGAAGGTGATTGAGCATGGCACCCTGCTCCAGCTCTGTCCTGCTTTGTCTGGGGACGTGTGCCTGTGTCAGGAACCACAATTAGTGGGGCGCGTCCCCTACCATTAATCACAGAACAGTCCTGGATCTCAGCGCAGGCTCAGTACCCGACAACTGCACTCAGCATCCTGCATGTCGGTGGCATCCTCATATATGCAGCACGGCCATATAAGATTCAGCATTTTTGTATTTTTTGTGTCTCTCATGACGTCTTGGTCATCGAGTGTCTCCAGATGAGCCAATTTGTTATCAAGTCCTACATCTGAATTATTGTCATTTTGATTGTCTTTCAACTTTGAAACCCACAAGTGCATTTCTGACTCAACTGTGTTGCTTTTCTGTGTCATCCAGACGATTCCTCCTATGAACTCTGGGACATCTGAATCCTTCTGGTATCTGATCAAGCTCTGTAACTTAAAAAACAATTTTCTTGGCATCTAAAATAAATATAAAATTCGAAATCAATGTACCGCTTCACAGCTTCAGTTGAACTTTGCAGCCCATCTAGACAATGATTTACGCTGCAGACCTGGAAACGATGCATGCATTTTGCAGAATGTACCATAGACAGAGGGCAAATATGAGCCTGACCCCCGAGAGGGAAGAAGGCATCCTCAATTCCCTTTTCACTCACAGTATTCAGATCAATACTGTGTCAGGATGTTAAATATTTGTCATCAGACGATCACACATTGATGAAACAAATCAATGGATGATAGGAGGGAATGAGACAAGGCAGTCTGCTTGCTTACCTAGCTCCTAAGGGATGGGGAGGGAGAGGAGAAGGAGAGATGGAGGGAGATAGAGATTTGTTGCTCTCAGGGGCTGAGATTTTTCTCTTGGGGACTATCTGTATTTTTGTAGATGGGGGACAACCATGAGGAAATGGATGAGGGGACTTGTGGGTAGTGTGTGTGTGTATGTGTGTGTGTGTGTGTGAAGAGATCCCCCTGTGAAAATGCTATAGATAGTCAGGGAACTGCTGTCAAACTGAGCTCTTCGTACTTTGTCGGTTAGCCTGGCTGTCTGTTTACCCACCATTCCTTCTCTAACCATATGCATAAATATAGCACATAACGCACACACATAATGCTTGCAAACATAAACTTTCGTGGTGAAGCACAAACACACTCTATCTCTGTCATACGCACACATGAAAACACACACTACTCTGTATGCTCCCCTTTCTCTCACTGTCTTTATTTAAAGCATAATGAATTTTGTGCCCGGTCTCTTTCGATCTCTGTCTCTCTGTCTCTGTCTCTCTCTCTCTCTCTCTCTCTGTTCCCCTCGCTTTATAAAAACAGAGGAATGAAAAGCAGCCAGATGGTAGCTCAGACCTAATATAAAATCAATACGCTGCCTTCAAGAGAACTGAAAGGGGAAAAAAAAGAAGAAGAGTTGTTGAAAAAAAAAAAGAACATTCAAACACCACGAATGCCAAAATAGAGTCTTTTGGTCTCTCCTTTTTTCTCTCCACCCTCTCTCTCTCTCTCTGTCTCTCTCTCTCTTCTCCTCATTCTCTCTTTCTCACTCTGTCTCTGACACAAATATGTGTGCCGATACAGACGCACACACTTCAGTGTGCTTCAACCACTCTCTCCAGCTTGGAGTAGACCCGGGCCGCCGAACTTCCCCAACTACTGCCTCGCGAAGCACCTCTGGGGAAAGCAAGGGGAGCTGCCCGTGTATATGAGTACGTGTATGTGTGTGTGTGTGTGTGTGTGTGTGTGTGTGTGTGTGTGTGCTCGTGTGTGTGTGCGTGTGTCACTGCGAGCACACAAGAATGTCAGGACATCTCATTGGGCTGCAAATTGAGAGAGAGGAGGAGGACAAGGTAGAGATAGCCTTTGAAGAGGGAGAGGACTAAGGGCCATTGAGAAGTCATTAGGGTAATGATAATTGGCGCAGTGAATAAGCAAAGAGAGAAAAGGCGGAGGAGAGTATGTGCATGTGTGTGTGTGCTTGTGTGTGTGGAGGGAGGGGAGGGGAGTGTGTGGAGCGGTGGGGGGGTTGACAGATGCAAAGAGGTGATATGTAACAAGTTAATCTGATTGACAGCCACATGTTGGATTGTGATATGCGTGAACCCAGATGCACTAGTGAAGTTTTGGATGCGTTCTTGCTTTTTTTATGTGTGTATGACAGAAAGAGAGGAGGACAGATAGTGTGTGTGTGTGTGTGTGTCAGCAGCTCCAATGTGTGTGAGGAGCACTAAAGTCTGTCCCCTGGTGACTGTGCCTGCTTGCTGGGTGACAGATAGCCCAGGGAGAGAGGGGACACCAGGCTGTTTAGCTGATAATTAAGGGGGTTTTATCTTAATTTGAGCTGTTACTCTCTATCCTCTCCTGTGATTTATGAGTCGCTGGCCCAGCCCTGCTCCCCTGCTCTGCCCCTTAGCATCAGGAACAAGACAAAGGAACCTCTTCCCTCTGTACACATATAACACACACTCACATACATTATGCACGGATAAGTAGGTGTATGTTCTCCCAGTGCAAACTCTGAAGCACTGACACACAAACTGATAATTACACAACGCCCAAGGAATACATTAGTGCATTAGCTCTCAAAGGAGTGCAAAAGCTCAAAGCACACAATATGAGCGTGTTGGCTGATTGATATCTGCCTGCAGTGGTGCAGCAGCTCCCACTTATGGCCTTTATTCTCTGGTGGTAATGAATCATATGAGAAAAGGGGCCGAGGCTTTAACCTCTCGCCGGCTGGCCCAGGAGAGCGAGACACACAGGGGTGTAGGATTGGGTTCCTGAGAGGTGGAGTGACCGCAGGCAAGAGTTAACTCGATCTTCAGCTGGGTGGGGTACAGGGTGAAGAGGAGGCAGGGTGGAGGCGGAGGTGGTAGCGGAGGGGGGTAGTACAGTCAAACAATGCGAGCCACTGTTCTCAACCTATCACCCCCTGGGGTCACAGAGGAGAAGACATGCTAGTGCAACCTCATCTCCTCCAGTCGCCTCTCACATAAAGGCCGGGGATTTCTCCAGCGCCCCGGCTCGGATGTTGTTTTTACCCAGATTGTGGGTAGGTCTTTTGGCCAGGCGTGTTTCAGGCTGCACGGTAATAATCCCACAGGTATTTGGCTTGAGGGAGGGACCTTCACACCTCCGTCAAAATGGTGGAGGGCGAGAAGAGTGTGGGCTTTCGTGTGGGTGTGTAAGCCAAGACGTCACTCTGCCTGTCTTTTTTTTTATTTTTTTCTCGAGCTGCAGTCGTCTAAACTTTTCCTGTTAGTCTACATTCAGGAGATGTTTCATCACTAGTAACAGCGTCTTTCTATGACTTTGCCTTACTAATTTGCTATCTGTACAGTTGTCACAACAAGTTTGAAACTAGTTTTAAAAAAATAACAGAAATGTAAAACACCCAACAAGAGTAATCCCTCTGTGAAGGAATTCAAAGGTGTGCTATCCTCTGTAGAGCAAAACTTCAACAAAAGGCAAGAAATGACAAAAGCTCACTAGTCAGAGGACATGTATATGCATGCATATGAGGCTATGTGTGTGATAGGTGTTCACCGCTGGAAGTTCTCCCATTGACCCTCGACCTTTGTGACTCAGAAACCTGTTTGTGTTTCCAAAAGGGCCCTCCTCCTTCGCTCTTATCTCTAGCCTGGTGGGGGGAGGGAGTGCTGCAGGGGAAGTAGTGGTTTCAGCCAAAAGCACAGAGTCTTCTCAGGACATGAAACCTCATCTGTCCCCTCCTCCTCCATCCATCTAGGCTCTTAACTTTCACCCCTGACCCTGTCACACCCTCCTCTGTGCTCCAGCAACAACAAAAGCAGGAGATTAGGGAAATCGACAGGCTAGAGGGGATTACTGTAGCCCTTTTCATCTCGGGCTGTGCTCAAAGTTGACACAGTCTGTTAGCAGTACTTCAACTTAATCTGAGTTCAGTTTATTTTTTAGTTTGTGTACTTATGTTAGCCATGGTTTGTACATAGACTTAACTGTAGCAAAATCCACGCGCTTTGGTCATGTACTCTCCATTTACACTTGCAGCACTTACATTAATAAACACGCACGACCACATGTGGCACACATGTGATTAACTGGCTTAGCTGAAGGAAATGTTGACATGTATTTGCTACTTTTTGTCAGCTTCAGGGAATGTCTCTGATGAGTCATGTGCTGTCTCTGTAGAGGGATCAAACCTAGAGAGGAAGTGGAGAGGCCCAACAGGAAGTCCGTGGACTGATTGACACGTGGGCTAGAGAGGCCCAGCAGAAAGTGGTCACGGCAGATTTTACAGAGCGTCGTATTTCTGCAGTATTTCTGTAAGAAAACTGGCTGCAAGATAATCAGTAGGTAAGTAAGTTATATGATTATAATCAATGATAACAACAGTCCTTTTCCTTTGCTGAAGCACAGCCTTCAATTTATACACACTGTCGGACTAATTATAGTTAAGTCCTTCTTCCAGCCACCTCTCCTTCTCAGTCTCCTTTTCCTGTCCCTCTTTTCGCCCGGTGAAGCGCCCCCTGAATCGCTTTAGTTCTCAGACTCTGGCAGAAAGTCAAAACTATGTGCTCGACCCTCTGGAAGCACGTCTGCTAACCGTTAAGCCGTTTAGCTCCTAATACCAACAACAAACACTCTTTCTGTGCTGGCCCTGGGTATAGAGCACAGTGAGCTGCCTGTGAGTGAGGTCAGACAACTCTATAATCGGACTCTACCCATCTGCCCTCTGCTCTCCAACACTGAGCTGCAGGTTGGGCTCCTCGGCAGGAGACTAAGTGGGACATGGGGACACAGATGCCCACTGACACTGGACCATTCATGGAGCTTAAGCCCCAGCGTAGCCACCCAGTGAACTCGCAATGAGCAAATCATTTAATGATGTGGTATTTGTGTGCTCTGCTCGTGCTCTGCTCGTGTGCGTGCACACTGTAAGAGAGTGTGGGAGTGAACGTGTGGATGGGTGAGAGTCGGTGTTATGAACATGCATAATTGTGTGTGGAGAAGTGTGTGTATGCCTGTATATTTATGAAGTGCTAGTTCAGACATTTAATTTGCCACAGCCTAGTGAATGTGCAGAGAGGCGTCTCAGTGGATGTGTGCTGTCACCACCCTTCCCGCCCCCCTCTGCCTCCCAGCATTCCTTCTCCTCCACAATTCTCCCACCCTCACTCTATCTACTCTTCTTCCACGCTCCCTTACTTAGCCCTTCCCCACTCCCCTGTTCCTGCACCCCATGCTGGGGCTAATTTTAGAGCTTCTACCCTGGATCCCAGCATCCAGCTGGAGGTGTCTCTCCACCCCTGCCTAGCTCCGGAGCATCTCTCGTGGATGTGCTCCACAGAGCGCTCCAACCCTCCTCCTGGGCTTGTAAAAGGTGTGCTGGAGGGAAGGGAAGGTGGAGCATTGGGAAAGGTGGCGGGTGGAAGCAGATTAGCTCAGAGCTCCATGCTCTTTAACCATGCCAAGGTGCCATGGTAACAGGAATCTACCTCCCTGATGGGTGATTTTCATTTTTTTCCCTTTGTTTTTGTTTTTTCCCTCTCTACTGTTCACCCTATTCACCGGAAGAGTGCTATTCTCCACACAGGAGTATAAGCTCGCAGGTGATTGGTTAAGCAGAATCCCTGGTGATCTATTAGCAGTTAGTGCACCAAATAGTTTGGTGAACACAGTTAGAGGCAGCTTTCTGTCTGACAAACTGAAATGGGACACACAGCTGCACAAGCACAGCCTAAAAACACAATTTACACACATGCATTGATGTCAGCATTAAATGGTTCCTAACTGGGATATTTTTACTGGGTAAAGTGCCATAATGTTATTTTAATCACTATGAGTTTAATTCTGGAGAATGATAAATGTAGGAAAAGTGATCCCTGAAATTACTGTCGGTAACCTGAATCAAGAGCTACTGATGTCAACGAATCATTAATTAATTAAACTGACTTTTCAAAATAAAATAATAATAATTAATAATTTAAAACTGAACTAGAGAGGAATCTCTGCACCTAATCGCTGTCATGGGTGACACTGATTTTCAAAAACAGTTTGTGCTGATGATTTAGATCCATGTGTTCTGGAAGGGGTCAGGGGCCACTGAGATGGCAGTTTGTACTTTGTTTTGCTTTTTCAAGATTTTGTTTGATGAAAAACAATATTTGGTTATTTTTCAGTAGTGGTTTTGCAGTTTTGTTATTTTAATTGATTAAATTTGTTTCCTGTTTGATGTTAGCTAACACAGAAAGACTATCCACATCAAAACACAGCGGAAAAATTGTATGCTTTTCTAAATTTGTGTTTCTTTTATACTATCACTGCTGTTTTGTATCACAAACTGTAATTGAAATTGGAAGTGTTTTAGCAGCAGACAACAATGATCTCAATGGCCGCTGCGCTGCCTATAAAAAGCAGCAGCAGAAAGTTACAAAACAAACTGGGCAATGTCTCACTTTGTCGTCTGTCCGCCTGGATTTGCTTTCTTGTTGTTGTTTTTTGTCCTAGCTTTTGGGCCATATCCTTACATGTAGGCGTTCATTCAACTGCTTTAACAAGCCTACTGGGGCATGAGCTGAGCTATCTGTGGGACATGAATCGGACCTGGCCAAGGGCACAAATCACAGAGAGAGGAGAAGAGAGACCCTGACAGCAGAGGGCTGCAGCTCAGCTTTCTCCCTCCTCCCCTTTGCTCCTTGGTGGATTTTCTGCTTTTCCTGCTCTCTGTACTGCTGTTGAGAGCTCCGACTTGGCTTGTTAAAATTAATCTCCATGCACGACAAGGGAAGAGGACAGTTGTTTCTCTTGCCTGGACTGCTCTGAGCTGTGCAGAAAACTGGTGGGTCGGCCTGTGTGTGTGTGTGTGTGTGTGTGTGTCGTTTTGGACAGAGCAGGGATGTGATTCATCATGTGGTGGTCAGGCGGACTCAACAGGCGTAACCACAACCAGCCACACCAGGCCATCTGAGACCATGCAGCACTGAGGCATGGCTGCTCTATACACACAGCATCACTCTAAACACCCCGGGGAGGCTGCAGAGGTGGCGTGTGAAACACACACGAGGGAAGAGCCGGAGGGTGCATGAGCTCACACGTGTGTGCATTAACTGTATGCATGTATGCGTGTGTGTGTGTGTGTGTGTGTGTGTGTGTGTTCTTGTGTACGTGTGTGTGTGTGTGTGTGTGTGTGTGTGTGTGTGTGTGTGTGTGTGTGTGGTGTGAATGTGCTTGATTTCCACAAACCTGCATGCTTGTGGAAAGCTAGAACACAATGTATCTGAAAAGATTCTGAGGAGGGTGGTGGGTGGTGGTGGGGTGGGGGACATGTTGTCGTGCCTTTTTTACGTCTTTCTTTCCATGGCTTGCCTGTGGAGAAAGTTTCCGGTTGTGGCTGAGGCCTCAGGTTGCTGAGACAGAGTGGTGAGGGGGTGGGGGTGTTGAGGGGGGTATTTCTATCCTCTCTTCCTCTCCATTGCTCCATCCCTTTCTCCCTCTCTGTCTTCTCTCTCTCTCTCTCTCTCTCTCTCTCTCTCTCTTTCTCTCTCTCTCTCTCCCTATGGATCAAGCTGAAGGACATGTCACCACAACAGGGTACTGGATGAGACAAGCCCACATCTCTCCCTCCCTCCTTCCTCCCCCCCTCTGCCTCCCAACTTCCCTCCCTTGCCTCCTCCTCCCTCCCTCCACACACTCTCTTTTTTTTCTTTTTTATTCTGTCCCTGCAAACACAAACACATAAACAAACTCAATTAGCTAATGACACTGGCCTGGCCATTGGGTGGTCCTAATTAACGTTTACTGGCTGCCTGATGTCAGCTCTCAGGCAGTGATTAATAACTAGCCCCCCACCAGTACAGAAACACACACACACACACACACACACACACACACACACACACACACACACACACACACACACACACACATACAGAATGCCTAGTCAGAGGTGATGGGTGTTACTTTTTTTTCTTATTATGATATTACCATGCAACTGTTTCAGACTGTGACGACTCAACATGTGTCGGTTGGCCACAAACCAAACCTGCTTTTTTTTTTAAACTAGACAAGCACCCCTGAGAGATAGAAGCTGTAATATGATCATTAAATCCTCTGTGCTGTAAAACAGATTAGAGCCTGAGGGGAGTACGGTGGAGTAGTAAGAGGCTCAGTCCAAACATACTGGACCCAGCCAGCAGACAGTGTGTGAACAGGCCCTGTGGAACACTCCTCAGGAAAGGCTGCTGTTTAGCTTGCAAAGGGTTAACATCTGTTGGGCTTGCAGACTCCCTGCGTGTGACGCACTGTCTCGATGAGGGAAAGTCTAACAGGAAAGGCAGTCTAAAAAAGGTCCCTGTGCAGCGAGGGCCCAAGGTACGTTTTCTTTGGCCTTCTCCTCACATTTTTTGCACTTGTTTTTCCAATTTGCTTAACGACAGTTCAATGGTTTTTGGATTTGCAGATTGCTGCACGGTTCCTCTTTTAATTCCGGTGGTACAAGCTTTGTCTTTTATTGCTATTATCAGGCTCATTCTGTTTTTTCTTTTTTTAAATCTACATCCTTGGCATGAGTCCCACCCTGGCCTTACCCTGGCCCCTCTCACCCTCTGCCCCTCTTGTGTCCTTGTTGCCCAAAACTGTTGGCGCACAATCCCTCTAAGCTGCTCAGAGATTTCTGGTGATAAAACAGCATCGCACCTGACCCAAACGCTCCATGTGTTTGTGTGTGTGTTCATGTGTGTGAGAGTGAGTGAATGTGAATGAGATCAGTTGGGAGGGTGGACACAGCAGTGACAGGGCTTCATATGTTAATATGCTGCACATGTGGCTCTGGCATTGGAGGGCTGTGGTGGTCAGAATGACCCCCTACCCATTTCCACCCCATCCCATTCATCCCGACTGAATGTGGCTCTCCATTCACGCTGCTTTCACAGAGGAGGGAGGGAAGGAGGGGGGAGTGGAGGGAAGAGAGGGAGGAGAAGGAGGAGGAGGAGGAGGAGGAGGAGGAGGAGGGACGATGGTCTCAGAGGTAGAGAGGTGGTCTTTCTCTTCTCCCTGGCTCAGAGAGAAGGAAAAACAATTGGTGTGCAAATGGATGCCTCTCCCTTATTCCTGGATGACCCGCCTCCTCCCTCCCTCCTTCCCCTCCCTCCATCTCTCCTTTCTGGAGTCTCTGTATGTTTAGAAAAAGGAGCACAGAGGAAGAGGATGGTTATTGGGTGATCATGTGTGTAAAATCTGAATAAATAAAAGAGCGGAGGGTGTATCTTGTGGGTGTGTGTTTATACTGTTTGTGTATTTTCTTTAAATGTCTTTGAGTGTGTTCGTGTGTGTGTGTGTGTGTGTGTGTGTGTGGATGCTTGTCTGTGTGCTAGCTAGCCTGTCAAAGGAGAAAGGCCCCCAGTGTCCTCTGTAATTTTCATAGGTCAGAACTGACAATGGCTACTTTGATAGAGAAGCTGTGGAGATGTAAATCAGCCAATGGAGGGAGACAAAACAACTGTCCTCCCACTGGCCCCCACACCCTATCAAAAAAAAGGGGAATTTAGATTTAAAAGAGTGAGTGAGTGAGTGAGTGAGCAAGAGAAGAGAGAGAAAGAGCACGAAAGACATCCCCTCTGCCTCTATTTTGATGATAGTCTCCTTTTCAGATTCTCAGATAGTTGGTGATGGTGGTAGAAGCAAAGGAGGCGGGGGAGCAACGAAGGTTACGGTGCTAAATTAACTATTTTAGTCAGTCTGCCTCATTCCTGGGAAAGTTTGGAGCATCTTCTCTATTGCCTGGCACCTGGAGTGGGTCGCTGGGAAGCAGGACAATAGCACTGAGGTTGGTGGGTCGTCGGAGCATGGTCCTGCTCGGCTCTAGACGTGGACACGCTCCAGGCCTCCTCTAATCCCATCACTCCAGCAGCCCCGGGGCTGAAAAGACCCTCTGGAGAGGGCGGGAAAGCCTCCAGCAGCAGCAGTCACATTTAGAATATGCCTCTGTAGGATATGTAAATAAGCCTATATGAGAATTTCTTTAAAAAGGGAGAAAGATTGAGTGCAAGTATGAGTGTGCGTGAGAGACGGCGAGATCAGGGGCTTTAAGTTTGTCGAGTGTTGCATTTAACTGGGTCATGGAAGGAGCAGCAACAAGATATAAGTCGTGAACAAACTTATAGCAACAAATTAGAGATGAGACAAATATGCTTACAACTTGATGAGTGTAGATTAAAGTCATAAAGTTGCCATAAATAATGGATGCGTGCCCATGTGCCCTTAAGGCCCGAGACCAATTTCCGCAGAAGGATGACAAATTGCTTATACATGTATGACTCAAGTTATAGACATGAATAGGCTTGATGGAGGCCTGGCAACAGTAGTGAGTAGTAGGTTAATGGGGCATGCTTTACGTATAAGTCTTCATACCACATAGGTCGCACACAAAAAGAGTGTGAAGATGGGGAGAGTTTGGGGGGTGGGGGGTGGGGTGGGGTGGGGTGTGTGTGTGTGTCACATACAAAACCCGCCTCCACTAATGGTTGTGGTCATTGAGTGTGGTATGTGTGGAGGGTTCTTTGGAGTGAGAGCTGCAGGGCTGTGCGGAAGCCTCCGAGTGTGAATGAGTGAGGCGGTCAGGCAGACAGACAGTGGTCAGAGATAAGCAGATGAAAGCCCTGGGGATGGCTGGTGGGAGAGAGATTGATCCATCAAAGTCCACAGACAGCTTATGTGACATTTGATACCAAACTCATGAAAACAGTACATTGATGGTTAAAGAATTTATACAGCACAGTGTGAGAAGCAATGCTGACAATAAATCTTTGCAGTCATTTAGACAGCAATTTTTTTTTACATTCTCTTTGCCATAGAGAGAGATACTAATTCCCCTTGTTTATTAAAAGAATATTTAATTTGACAGTAATTTAAAATAAGTGTTGATAATATCTGAAATAAGAAAATATCTAATTTTTTATGAGATCACACAATTTATTAATGAAATAGTTTTTAAGTGAGAATTCTGAGCAGGAAGCTGCTGTCAGGGAAATCCCTTGTAACTTGACTTTTGGTTAGTTTTATGGTTTTTACCCGTGCTGAATATTTACACGGTTCATTATATGTGGAGCTTGTTCCATGACTCTAGGGAGCATGAAATCCACTCAAATCCCAAGTTGAAAGTGGAAAAAAAAACCCCACAAGGATTGGCGATTCTTACCTGACAGCAGTGATCTATTACTACTTGTTGTACCAGTGGAGATAAAAACTATATAGATGTAACTAATTTGTCTTTTTCTGCGCCTGTATTTGTTGGAACTTGTCTGTTTACTGTTTGCATGCAGCAGTACAAGCTGGAAACCACTGGTGGAAATTGCTATTAGATAATGAACTCAGTTCACCTCCAGTAGGTGCCAAACAGCCTGAGGGTTCAGAGCAGTCAAGTAACAACAACTCCTGGGTATACAGTGCAGTTGACAACAAGTACAGACCATCTTGGAAAAGGGCAACATACCTCATTAAAATGTATATCATGACTGAGCAGAATGATGATTCATGTCGTGGAACCACTCTGTAAATGGTACAAATCCATACAAGGCTGTCGTAGGGACGTCATTTTATACTATTGATTCCATCTTTATGAGCAAAAACTTTATGCGCTGCAGTAAAATGTTGATTTCAGCCATTGGGTATTATGACTGACCATTTTGGTCATTTAATGGTCCACATATTCACTCCAAGGGACCCTGTGAGGGCGCCTGTAGTTACTCACTCCTGGCTTGTGTCTGTTGTGCAGTGTAGTTTTACTGGGGATGTGAGCCTGGCAATGGGGAGCAGTGTGAGAGAGTTTGCTCAGAGCTCCTGTGCTATGGGAGCGACACATCAAGACACAGAGAGTGCTCTGTTCCAGATATCTGAAGAAGAGGAGCAGGAAAACGATGGCACTGAGGAGTCATGAAAAAGTGTCTTTGTGTCAGAGGGTTGAAAAACAGCCCATTTAGAGTGGTCTGCCTATTAGCTGAACAAAGACAAGGGTCTGTCTCTGAAATCTGCTGCAAAGACTATTTAGTGTGTATACTGTATCAAGGGACAGCAAACAGGATCTTCTTTTTGCGCCCCGGCTCTGGCCGTCCCCCATCTTCTTAGAAAGGACTCATCCTTTCTCTGCATTCTTCCTCTGGGCCCAAGATCCTCTCTGGACCCTTTCTCTCCAACTCCATTCATCTTCTCATCTAAGCCTCTCTCAAAACACCAGTTTTCCTTGAGCGAAAACTGCAGGATAGTTGTGTCTGTAAGTTGCACAAGCGTTGGGCCAAACACAGCTAACCTAACCGTACTGTGTGATCTCTGTTGTCTGACTAAATTCTTTTGACAGGGCCAGTGGTTGTTATGTCCCCCACTGACCTCCTCTCTCCATTTTGCTCTCTATCTCTTTTTTCCTCTCTCTTCCATCCAGCTTTAAGTCACTTTAACACAGCTCATGATTCTGCTATCTCCTCACTCCAGCTTGTAGCCATATATGACACTACTTTGTCATTTTTTTGACACAGACATGTTGTCTATGAGGCCCCTAGTCGATGTGATCGTGTGGGACGCAGCTGTGGCTCCATGCTTGCTTGTTCACCACAGGGCAGTTTGGTCGTGTCGCACGTTGTTTATTTGGGCCTATGTGTGAGGCAAAGCAATGTAACCATTCTATCGGGCATGATAGTTATTTTGTAGGCATGTTGGGTGTGTCAAAACTCATTATGTCACATGTTCTTGTGCATAGGGGTATAAAAATGGATCACTCTTACTTTTGTGTTGTAAGTATTTAACAAGGTATAAAGGCATTTAGAAGCCTAGTAACTAGCAACAGGTGACTCATGGGAGCACCTTTCAGTCGACTGTTTATTAGGTTGAAGCCACACCTCTGGATATGGAACATTGTGTGCTGATACATAACCACATGACACCACACACACACATCCACACGCTGACATACTCGAAATCTGACGATAGATGAAGCAAACATACACTCCCATACTGTTGCGTTACGTTGCTACTCGCTGATAATACGGCAGGCTTCCTGTGGTGGAGGGGAATGTGACCTCACCTGTACTGCTGCTCCTGACTCAGGGACACCTGTGTTGCTTACGAACTATGACCTGTCAGCAACTGAGCTTCCACCACCACTCATGCATCTTAATATCACTCTGTTCATCAAATGACCTCTGGCCTCGGGCTATTTTGGCGCAAGTCATTCTCTTCCCTTCTGTGATGAGGCAGAATTGTACCTTTGGGGATAGAGTAACAGGCAGCAAACACAGCTAAGCCAGTGTAATGATGATGTGTACACTGTATGTTGTTTGTCTTTAATTCCCCTGCTTGTGAGTGTTAAATGGCATGTGATATTTACATACATACATTACAAATCCGCTCCTCTGTTTGCATCTCTGACATCTCCATATGGGCTTATTAGCAGTGACATAAAAATGGAGATAGTGGTTGAGATGATTCTGGCCTCGTCAACAATGAAACTCTTTGAATAAATGCAACACTAGCATTAGAGTAAACACTAGCTAATGTGCAATCAGTGGTGCTGATCAAACTTGACAAGTGGAGATTCAAAATTTGTGGATGTACACTTATTGGCTTTCTTGCAGCGTGTGAGATGTGAAGACTGATACTACTCTTGTGTCTTTATGCTAAATAGAAAGCAACAGCCAGAAGACAATTAGCTTAGCATAAAGACTGGAAACGGGGGAGTGGCTAGCCTGGCTATCCAAACGTTCACTTAAGCCTCGTTTCCACCGCAGAAACTTTCCCCAGGAACCAGGAACCTTTAGAGGAACTATGTGTGTTTCCACTGCGGGAACCAGGGTCTAAATTTAGTTCCGGGGTAATTGATTGACCCCCAAAAAGGTACCTGGTTGGGGAGTAATACTTTCCAAAGGTTCAGGAACTTTAGGGCGTGTGGTCTGCAGTGCTGAACATTTCTGACTGGTCGAGTCCTCGCTACATTTTATTTCTACCGCCATGTTTAAAAATCTGCAGTGAGCGAGCAAACACATTTTCCACACCGCAAAAAAAGTCCGGGAGAACGTAAAAAAACTGAAAGGACTTAAAAAAAAATAAAGGACCACAACAACCGGAGTGGCTAGGGTTGCCACCCATCACGTATAATACAGGATCGTCCCGTATTTGAAAATAAAATGCTGCCTCCTGTGTTGAATATATATGAGACGCAATTTGTCCCGTATTTTCATTCATGTTTGTCCTCAAAGTGTTGTGAATAATATAATGTCAAGTAATAATTATGTGTAAATTTCCCCAAACTTAAAGTTCCAGGTACTTTTGGTCAAGACACGGCTTTATTAACACATTCTCATTTGATTGATCTGTACAAAAGCTGTGTTTCAAAAATGGCAATACACCCTTTTACATGGGCTTATGTGCCAGACTATTTGTTGACTGGGAACAATTTACCAAACAGCAAACAGCAGAGACTCCAGGAAGTTACTGATCTCAGCTAAATAATATGACACATAACCTCTGGTAAAACAGCGAAATGCTGTTTCTATAGTTTTGCTTTTTCAATTAATGAGCTTTAAAGATGCTGATAGGTGGATTTTGTTACTTTTGATCAGAGCCAGACTAGCTGTTTCTCCCTGTTTCCAGTCTACAATAAAATAAGCTAAGCTAACTGACTGTGGGCTGTAGCTTCATGTTTACCACAAAAACATTAGAGTTAATCTTAACAAAGTTAATCTTCTCATCTAACTTGCTGCAAGGAATAGGCATATTTATCAAACCTTTTCTTTAAAGGGTCAGTTCAACCAATATACAAAAAACAAAACAAACAAAAAAAATAACCCCAAAATGTCTTCTCACAGGTTTTGATCTCTCTGATGCCATTCCAGTAGGCTACAATGGAGGTGAAAAGAATTTTGTTTATCATGCTCCAAGCAATGAGAAATAAATAGGCTACATAAATGCAAGAAATACAACAGCCTTTTAATACACCAGCAGCAGATCAGATGGACCCTTACTGAAGAAATAAATGAAAGGTATACATGTGCTGACCACAGCTGAGGTATTCCACCACCAGACTACTACTGTAACTCATAAATATTTGAGTGTTCTTTATATTTTCCCTATAATGCCTTAAAGGGAGCCTGCAGTAAGGAAATAATCATCATTAGGTGGCACATGGTATAGGCAATCAATAGCTGTGCCTCTGATTGACATGCCAATGTTTTTAAAGTCCCTTGAAACGGCTCTCTCAGCGTCAACAATTTTCCAGGAATTATGAATGCACCCCCTCACTCTCGCCCCCCTCTCTTCCTATCTTCATATTGAACATTTGCCTCAAGACCATGTTATCGAAAAGGTTGTGTTATGCTCAGCCGTAGCTCTAAACCATACAGTACAATGTGTATCTTTTCACAGTCTAATTTTAAATCCTTGGCAAGCGTTTCGAGTGGGAGGAACTGGGTAGTCTACTCCCAGTCTAAGCGCTGAGCTGCTTGGCACAGACTCCATCTGCTTGAATGTGTGTAGGACAGTATGGATCAGTCCAAGGAATGTTGTCCCGATGCCATGATCATATTCTAAGGGCTTAGGTCTAGACATAGTATCTTAACAGAAAAGAAGCAACCATAGTATCTGCTTTAACAGACACCCATTGTGTTTAGTGTCATTCGTGAGGAAATGTGTGGACAGAAAGGAAGACGGTGAGATGCAAGAGAATTATTTAAGTTAAAGTACAGAGCAATCAGTGAGTCTAGAAGCCAAAAATCTGATATAGTCCTGTGCTAGGTTTCCCGGAGTGAGTTATTCCACAGAAACAGGATGTGGACATGCATTTCTTAGCTCCCTGCTGTATAATGCACTGTCAGGAGATGTCACAACCTGAGCAGAATAATCCATACGGCCTTTCCCTGGTGCTTCTCCTTTGCTTCTCTCCCTCTTAAACACCTCCACCTCTCTTCCCCTCTTCTGTCTGGATCTATCCTTGCCACCCCCACTGTTTGAAGACGGGGGTGAGAATAATGGGAAGAGGTGGCAGGAAGAACATAGAGCAAGAGAATGAGAGAAGGTGAGAGTGAGAGTTTCCTCCTACAGTGGCTGTATAGAACATGATGTGCACTTATGTGCTTTGTACTTTGCGGAGCTGCCCTTTATGCTCATAGATTTTCAGATGATGTTGGGAAAGAATCAATGGGACACAGCCAGTACCAGGAATGCAAGTCCATTGGAGGAAAGCTGCAGTTAGATAGTATTGGGAAATAGATTTTCCTCAGCCCACCCCCCCCTCCCCACCACCACGGGCTCCACAAGCTTTCTCTTCAATACTCACTGCAATTACTTCACAGTCAACGGAGAGAGATGGAGCCTTGGCAGAGTAAATGTGTGTCTATGTCTGAGTGTGTGTGTGTGTGTGTGTTGAGTGAGAGGAACCCTGGACAGGGAGTGATTTAATGTTGGTGGTTGTGTAGGTGTATACGTCCAGGTGTTCACCCTGGGAAAGGCGCGGACCACTCATTCAACATTTACATGCATAACAACACAAGAAATCTCCCACAAACCTCTGTTGTCAAATTCCATACTTGTGCAGGCATGTGGAAACTGACACACACACACAGACACACACACACACACACACACACACACACACACACACACACACACACACACACACACACACACGCACACACACAGACACACACACACACACACACACACACACACACACACACACACACACACACTCAGAGACACCCTGCACACACACACACACACACACACATTGCTTGTGTTTTATCCCCTCAGGAATCTGGAGGAAGGTGTCAGGTCTGTCTCTGGTCTATCTCTGGCTCTGCACACAAGCTTCCCTCGCCTCCCTCTCTGTCTCTCTCACTCTCACTCTCGTTCCCGCCATCTCTCCTCCTCCTCTTCCTCCTCCAGGCTTCACTATTATCTCCCTCCTTCCTCATCCTCCCTGCCTTCCTCTCTCTCTTCCCCCTCCGCTCTTCTTGGCCTCCCTATCTCCTCTCTCCTACTCATTTCTCTCACTCTCTCATACCCTGCCTCTCTTCTCTCCTCCCCCAGACCTCTCTCTCTCCTCCCTCAGCTTTTTGTTACTGCCTCTCTCATTCCTCCCTTCTCTCTCTCTCTTTTTTACCCTCCTGTCCTCTTCTAGGTCTCTCTATCTTTCCTCTCTGCCTCTAATTCTCCCAGCCTCTCTTGCTCTCTGCTCGCTTCACTCTGCAACAATAAATTACGCACAAACTCAATGTACATCTCTTTGTTCTCCCCGCCAGATAATTCAATTCATTTTAGCCAGGCTCTGCATTCTGAATGATGAATGCATTGACTATGCAATTAAACAGGGCGATGCATTAAAGTGCTCCCAGTGAGCTCCCATACATGCACTGCACATATACTCTGGACCAATATTCAAATTCAGCCATGTATCTGCAAAGACGCACATGCAGAAAAATAATTCACACATTTTCACATGTTCTATCCTCATTATGGCGTAACGTGGCCCCCTTTTCTCACCTATTTTCACACATCCATTGATATTCTGAGCATCAAAGTCATTGCAGGAATGAATGCAGGGGGCTGAGCATCTCTTATTCCCACATCTGAAAAGACACGCGAAAAAAATGTGGACACTTTGGAACATGGCTGAGAATGCTGTGGCGTCCATCCTACAGTGAGGCAGATGGAGAACTGTCTACATATCATTTGGGGTTTGCCGCACTTTACGGAGAGGCGTCTTTGTAGAGGTGACCCTGCAGTCCTTGGAGCCATTGGCGGGCGGTTTCTCCTCTGTCCTCCATCTTCCTCTCTGCCTGTGGCTTCCTGTGGTGTGATTAATGTTTGCTCAACAACATCCTGTCTGCATACGCTCACACTTGGCTGTCAAGACATGAGGGCAGTGTCAGTCAACTGTCGAGACTGGATTAAACGGCGTAAGGTGGCGTTGGTGGGCTGGATAGACTCATGCCCAGGTGTGAATGTTTGGTAATCAGGACTCTCCGGGGCCGAGTTGTAGAGATATGTCGAGATAGTGATCAAGGCCAAGGGCAGAGTAAAGAAAAGATAATAGAGAAACCTGAGAGGAGGAGGTTACCAGAGGTCTGGGAATCTTCATTTCCTTCCTTAAGAGAAGAAGAAAGAGAGATTTACACTGGCACCTGTGCTGCACATTGTCCCCAGGACGAGCACCCACTTTAAATGCTGTGGGATTGTGGGAAGGCAGAAGGTGATTAATGGGGCGTGTGTAAACAAAGCCCTTGAAACAAAAGCGAGAGTGTAAAGAATAGAGATAAGGCCCGACTCCAGTCAAGTTTGGCATCATCCCTCTTCCACTAACGACCTCTACTGTCGCCCAGTGATGGCGGGGGCAGTGAGGATGGGGGGAACTTAGAATAGAAAGAAAGAGAGTAAAAGAAGCCCTGACATGCACATTCATTCTTTAAATGAAAAGAGATAATTGTGAGAGGAACCGACCTGTCTTCATTCTTTGAATAAATAAAAACGCATGACCTGCCTGAAATATGGACAATGCCATTACTGATTTAATTTGAATAGACCACTTGTTATTGTGCCTTGCTGTGGCTTGCCATGAATGCTAAAATGGTTGACATGACTTAAAAACAGTGGAGGGGAAGATAAACCCGGTCCGCTTTGTTGAAAAAAAAAAAGATCATATGCAAAACAGGTCTGGAAGATATATGTGTTAAACACAGGTGATAGTCTTTTTGGCAGCTTTTACAATCGACTTCTTGAAAAATTTAAAGCCTTTATATGTAGTTCATGCAGTGTTGCCACACTCTGTCAGTCTTGCATCATTACGACTGCAATCATGAAATGAACCACTTTGAAGATGAGTTGCACTGGTCCTTTCTCATCTTTTCTTCCTCCGTCAGCCTCAGTGTGGTCAAGTGAGGAAAAACGTGTTTAGTAAGCACAATAAATCATAACAACAAGCCCAGTGAATCTTAACAGCATCAGCTGAAAGCATATTCATTTACACTCTTCAATATAATGGTCTCATACAGGTCTTAAGCTAATATATTTGACAAAAGTGGACCAATTAAACAGATTGATTTCTCACAATGATGTAAGCACGCCTTAATCAAGACAGGCTTGTTCTCTGCCGATTTATGAAATACAGCCCGTCAACCTGTGGCACAGCCCTGTGTTTACATAATGATATAATGGAAGAGAAGGCGTCCGTGTCCTCCCCTCCAAATACTTTAGATAAGGCAAGTTAGCCTCCCCCCCTTGCTTCATCCAAAACCCCTATCTGTGGGCAGGCTGGCTCATTCCACAGAGCACCTCTCACCACATAGTGAGGGAGCTAAATCATTGGAAACACATCACGTCATGCCTAATCCCCAGGATGCTCTTCTCACAGGACCTAACGTGTTGGATTGAGGGGAAAGGAATTCTGGGTCAGAGGGAGAGATTGAAATTAAGAGGTTGAATGAGTCAGGAGCTGTAGCTTTCTTGTTGACTGAACACAGTCAGGTATAGTTGCATGGCTCTTGCCATCTCACATCCCTCTAGTGTAGTCGTCAACTATGGCAGGTTCAGCAGCGGGTCAAGGAGAGAGGCAAGCAGCCATCTTATTACCCACAACCATAAAACATCTTACTACCAGGAAGAGGACTGACTGCATGTGTGCACCCATGCATCTCTTAGGGACAGTGCTGATCAACACCTTGTATTCACCTTCAGTATATTTGGGATTATTCCACACACGCATCATGGGGCCGAACCGAGCAGGATTATGGTGTATGCACAAATATTTTTGTGTTGTGTAAATTCAGGAATACAATCCAGTTGTCAACTCTGAGCAAAAAATACCTTTTTCTTTCTTTATTCTTTATTCCATGCAGACATGTCATAGTCTCTATTTCTGTTATATGCCTGTTCCTTTCATGTCTCAGTGTGTTTACATTTAGCTGTATGTTGTCATTGTGTCTGTACGTGTCAGTGAGCTCCATCTGAGCGAATACACCAGCCATCCGCTCATCCCGTCGACCATACATTGCTTCCCTGTCTCCTAGCAACTCTCCCAGTGCCTGCGGCCGGCTGTTACCTTTCCGTCAGGGCCCGTGATTTCTCCCGGTTGGAGTGAGGTGACTTTCATGTGTCATGTGTATTTGAGAGCCCTCCCCCCCCCCCCCCCCTCTCTCTTCTGCCCTCCCCTCCCGCCCTTCTCCGCTGGTGCTGTTGGGGTGTAACATACAGGAGCGGCCCCGCTGTCGAAAAGCATCGGTTCAGATTCCTGTTCACTCTCCCCCCAACGGCAATGGCTCTTTGAAACAGGGAAGACTTGAAAGAGTAGAATCGCTGTGACTGATCACTGGATGTGCTGTAACAAGAGGAAATTCTGAGGATCCTGTTGGAAGGGAACAGGGGGAGAAAGAAAAAGACAGAAAGGAGACAGGGAAATAAGGAAAAAGAAGAAGAAAGGGTAACAGATTGAAATTAATTTTTTTGACAGGAAGAGAGGGAAGATCAGATTAATAAAAGAGAGGAGGTACCCACTTTTCTGCATTTTGTTAATGGTTCCACAGAAACAGGCGTGGAACGGTAGTCGTTTGAACCAACACATGCATTTTAACACATGCTATTGAAAGCCTTGTGCACGAACGTCAGAGTGCTCCGTGGCAATGGACATTTTCAACACTTCATTCACACCAAAGAGCCACTTCAATAATTCATCACTCATTCTCTGTGCAGTGCCTCTCCGCAGCAGGCTAATAGTTTTCAACACCCTTTACACTCTACTTTCACGAAAACACACTCACACACACACACACACACACACAAGCGCGTGCACGCTCACGCTCACTGAGAACTCATTTGCTTAGGCAAAAATATAAAAAAGCATAAATGGTTAGGTTTATTTCATAAAGGGAAGCTATTTTTATACTTTCCACAGTACAGTGAACATGTCAAAACTACTTTGATGTAATGCTATTGCCACAAATGCGATGCACATTTTATATGCTTGGATTGCAGGGATTGCTAGAGTCTAATAGCAGCGCATTCTGACCCCATTATGACCCTTGATATGGCTACTCAGCAGCACAGTGCTTACAGTCTGAAAGGGAGGCCTTAGAGGGATTTCTGGCCTGGCAGTGTTCACCACAGTTTGGGAGAGTGAGGTCATTGGTGTTTTTTTTTGTGAGTGTGTGTATGTATGTGTGTGCATATTTGTTTTTGAGAGTGTTTGGGCTTATATGTATGAGTGGGATTTTTCATTGTGCCATGGGGATATGGGTTTGGAAAGGCTAATTTGGGTTTAAGGGCACTGGGCCCTTGCCAGGCGCACCAACCAATCTCATATGCCATTCGTTATAGTACAGCCACAGCCTACATGCACACATGTGCAAACATGCAACCCCCCCCCCCTTCCCTTCCCTGAGCACAGTCAGTTATTCATTCATACTGTATGTTGAAACCAGTCACAGCTCATGTCATTCCCATAACCAAACTGCTTCTTTGCTGTACACCCCCCTTCTCAAAAAGTCCTATGAACCACTATTACTCTGAAAAATGTCATTTCATATTAATTAACTCCTTCAAAGTAAAAGTAAGTTTTCTCTCTGGGAGTCTTAGTCTTATATCTGTGAATGTTATTGGAAATTCCCATATTCCCCTTTCTTTTATGTTCCAATATTGCAGTTGTTTTACATGTTTAAACTCAGCCAAACTGGTCTTTTTCAGTGGGAAAAAGGAATGTTTTGTTTTGTTTTCTCTGTTTTAACCGATCGGAGGGCCATTTTTAACTCTCACTGCCCCTCAGTCTTTGTTGTTGAAACAGTTGCTCCTGATTAGGGTTCAGTCAGAAGCCTTGAAAAAGATGGAGGGTTGGTGGAGGGGCTACAGAGGCATCAATGACACAAATAGCTTTTCATCCCCCCCGCCCCCTTTTCTCTTTCTTTCTCTCTTACTTAGACTCTGCCGTTTCCACCCCTCTCCATCTGCAGTCTGACCTCTGCTATTCTTCACTATGATTCCTGTGTGTTCAAAGGCGGCAGGATGTCAGTAATTGGAAGGGATGTGATGGAGCGGGGGGCCCCTCCTTGGGGCTGGGAGGCCCCCAGCGCTAGAGAGGTCAGGGAGAGCCTGTCTCACACTGACATGTAGGCTTGGACGGCAGCATCCAGCCACAACAGGCCTGAGGCAGAGCGATGAGCAGCAGCTCTGTCAGGAGAGGAACAGGCGAGCAGGGGAAGGAGCTGCTGCTGCTGCTGCTGCTGCTGTTCAGAGTCAACCTTCCACAGATTTCCCACTGGATGTCTGCTGTGCTCTGTAGACCTGGACCCAAACTGCAGCTCTACACTTCACTCAGATTGCCACTTCAAGGTATCTTTTAGGATACTTATTGCCTTTGAGCTAACAACTAACGCTCTATTCTTATATACTTTTCAGCCCTAATCTGCCCTCTACCTGTTTGCCTTGCGGGCAATAGGTGAGGCTCTAATCAGCTGTGATCAAATTGCTGGGCTACAGGGAACGCTCCTGCTTGCAGACATGGCAGAGCGATTAGCACACTTCTTCACACTGGCTTAGAGCACAGAGGCGTGGAAAGGGCGACTTAAGAGGCTGCTTTAACCACATCAGCTTTAAATAAAGATGTCTGGACTGCATCAACATCAATAAGGCCCCCACCACCATCAGTCTGGGTCCACACACTCACAGGCTCAGTCATACTCGTGCAGTGTATACACTCAAACATGTACTGACAGGCAGGCGGACAGATGCTTACACACGGACACACACCTTCATGAATACATGCGTGTATTTATGAGAAAAAAGTAGTTCAGGCATGCATGTGTGTGTGCATGTGTGAAGTGACACAAATTACTTATTGCACAAGCACACAGAGTCAGTCTCTGCCTTGAGCATGTGTCATCTTCAGCAGCCCATTGTGGTTGAGGGCTGTCCTGGTGTAGGACGAGGCTGATTTGGGGAAACACCCAGCTGACACATTAGCCCTGGCTGGCCATGACACAGTGATGCCACTGCTCTCCTAAAACACTACCTGGGGCTTCGCCTGTGCCATGTGGGATTACCACTAGACCACGTTAGCACCACACTACCCACCCACTGTCTTTAAAAAAAAAACCCACTCCCACCCCACCCAAAGGTCTGGCATTTCCACAAGGACATGGCAATGAGAGTAGGCAAGACTAATGCCGGCCAGTGTTATCATCATGTTAACCCTGTGTGGCTCTGTCCTTTTTGCCCCTTGGGTGTGCCACGCCTGGAAACCCCTCCCCAGGGGGACATGGCCTCCTGCTGGGCTCACAGCTCAGTCTCCACCCGATGTGCTACCCCCTCCCAATTTCTTCATACATCTCCAAAATTTACCCAAATCTGAGTGACTCCTCCTCTCTGTCTGTCTCTTCAAATCTTCTGAGGTCACGAATAACAGGAAGAAATGACATTTTCATGCACACGAAGGCATTGTTTGTGGGATTCATTCACTTGATTTGAATCTATAGTTGTTACTGTGCAGTAAGTCTTTTTTCATATCTCATTTCTGTGGCATAATATACTTTGGATGCCATCATAGCTATATTGTAGAACGGTTTTGGCTTTTGACCCCTTCAAATGAAGCATTGTTTTCTGGTGAACTCTAATCACTGGTTCTTCATACCTGTGGGTTATGACCAAGTCAACAAGAGACCATCTTCACTTACCCCAACTCCTTTTTTTTTGTCTTTTTTTTCTTTGTGAAATAGTGGTTTCTTTTCCCTAGGAGAGTAGCAGGCAGAACACATCATTGTTTCCTACAAACATTACTTATATATTGATAAGGGAACTGTTCAGCATTTTGAAAAATATACTTTTTACTTCATTTGTTAATCATATCTGTCAGTTAAATACTGTATACAGCCTGCAGCTGATTAGCTTAGCTTAGTTTAGCTCTGTCTGAAGGTAACAAAATCTGCCTAGCAGCACTTCTAAAACTCAGTAAATACCATTTTGTGTCTCATTTGTTTAATTTAGTTTTATTTGGGTGGTGGTATCAGTCTTTTAATTTAACTCTCCATGAGAATATGTTTTTCCTGAAATGTCAGACTTTGCATTGTACATATAATCAACATATTTCCTCACTTTACAGACCTTTATAAATATATATTTCTATTATTTTTCAGTGTGTGTTGTGGGGTGGTGGTATTACTGCTCTCTAATTAAGAGAGTTAATCTCCTTAGTAAACCTAGTGAGTGTAGTGAACCTAGAGAACCAAGTGAACTTGTAAACAAACAGAACTGTAAGACCTTGTGTCTCAGATATTTAAAAAACTCAGACATAGTATTGTAGATACCTTAGATACTGAACTGGATGGATTGAATTGATGGACGGATGGATGGAAACTAACTTCTATATGGTCTGTGATGAACAAAGATAAAAACACGCTGTGCTCTGTAGTTCAGTTTCATTGGTGACCAGCTAGGCTGCACATGTCTTGGAGAGGTAAGAGGGTGAAGGGAGAATGAGAGACAGCTTGAGCTGGGTAGTGATAGTTGAATCACAGTATATTTCCACCTGCCAGTTTCGTTGGGAAGTGCACCTCCAGGCAATGTGCTCCTCCACTGTCAGTCCTGTTTTCTGGCCAACGTACAGCAGAGGTTTTGAGAGTCTTCAGCCGGAACATCACCTGACTGTGAAGTTCTCCCCTTACACTGTAATGAACTGGCTCTGGAAATCAATCTGCTGTCTCCTGTGCAAGCAATATCATCTATTTGATCTTGATTGTGCATCAGTGGACCAAAACATACAACTGAATGAGTAGCACTGCATCTGTTAGCCATCCCTCTTTGTCATCCTGATGAAGACTCACGGGGTGAATAGCCTAGATGACCTGAGCATGGCAAAAGGAAAGGAGGCATGTTACAGGAGGTGAAACACGAGGAGAGAGACCCAGGGAATCCAGGACACCTGAGCTGGCAACTTGAGCCCAAGAGAAAGAGAAAACCTCATCCCAGGGGAGAGTGGTAGGACTGGAGTCAGCCAGGGTACCTGAGTTGAGCCCAGGTACGAGGACGAGCCAACACGATGCTCAGACAGCAGGATGAGGTTTCACTTCAATGGGATTAACAGGTGAGCCAGGCTAGTGGTTCATTCAGATGTACGGTACACCCCATCTCATTAGCAGAACAGTCAGTGACATCGCTATAGGGGATGGGCGAGATAAGGTGTGGTGTCCAGTGGTTTCAGTAAGAAAAAAAAAAAAAGAGGTTTCTGAGTCCACACTGCAGGCTGGTATTCAATGCCTGCCCATTCCTTTGTTATCTCTCCTTGGCTGTAAAGCAGTCAGTGAAGTGGAAGGAATGTGAGGTATTTCCAGGGTCTGACAGGGGTGTGTGTGTGTGTGTGTGTGTGTGTGTGTGTGTGTGTGTGTGTGTCTGTTTGTGTGTGTGTGTGTGTGTGTGTGTGTGTGTGTGTGTGTGTGTGTGTGGTGAGGGGGTTCAGGAGGGTGGTCAGTCAGTGCCCACCCAAAGCAGTGCAGCAGCATGATGCCTCCCAACACACATAAAGGAAGCCTTGTCTAATGCTCTACCTCCATTCACTCTCTTCTTAAAGATGCTGGGTTTCCACACGCTTTTCTCCAATTTATTCTTCTACGGCTTGTTTCTCTTTCCCTCTCCTTCAATTTTCACACACACACAATTCAGGCACACACAAACCGACTGAACTAAACTGGCGAAAATGATAATTATATAAATCTTAATTAGTTTCCAGGGATTAAAAGTGTGCAGATTTGGTGAGTGAAGAAAACACTAACAGCTTGAAACCATGATTATCTCACTGCGTAGGTATAAAACTGGGGTTAATACCTGAGATGAAACAAACGGCTTAAAAGTCCCAAACCTCCCTGTGCCTGCCAGGGGATTCTGGCAGCATCATAATGACAGGGATTGAAATACAGTTCTATCACAGAGAGAAAACACAGAATAGTCACAATTTATTCAAGAGACATATTTCATCTTACTAGGTTTTATGGGTCTCCGTACATCTTCTAAATAAAAGATGATGAATTGCACGCGCAGCCGTGTCTCGTACAACAGGAAAAAAATCTCAGTGTTCAATGATAGATAAGGTTTTCTTATTTTCTTTCATCCTGTCTTGCCGCCTCTCTCTCTTTCTCTCTCTCTTTCTCTCTCCCTCTCTCCCTCCCTCCAGCCGCCCTTTCTCCTCCTCTCAGTGTTAATGCTGTTAATGTACACAGCATTATTGAAAGCGTCTGTGCTTGCAGCAGGATTCAGATATTAGGTGGCTCATTTGGTTAGCTCATTGACTGCTATCAGATTTCAGGTCAATGACCTCAATGACCAGACAACAGCATAGAGTAGGCATGGAAAGTGGAGAAATGAACACCACCAAGCTGGTTTGTTGGTTGGCTGGATAGATGCCTGGACATGGAGATGGATGGATGGATGGAGGGATATCAGAGCATGCGCAGGTTTTTACTGCAACACTGAAAGTGAAAGAGAATCGCTGTAATTTGCAGACATAATGACCTTTTGGGTGTAAAAATGTGGCCTGTCATGGCCCTCATCCACTAATAGAACAAGACTACCACCGCAAATAAACAGTTGAACCTGGCTCAGATTTTCAGCAACTTGTTGTGGTGGCCAATCAAATCCTTGCAAGCCTGGATTCATTATTACTTTGTAAAGTGAACGCTGTATTCCCACTGTTTACTTTCAATCATTGTTCTGAAAGATGAAATGTTTGACACTGTAATAACTTTACAGAGTTGGTCATAATATTATGATATATAAGATAATGATGTTCAATATTTTGAGGATTTGTATCATTATTGCATATAGCATCTCAGAAACACAATGATGGCAGGGTGCAGTGGGTTGTGTTGATACAAAGGCTGTGATTCCTGAACGCCCCAGCTGATCAGAGGAAACTGAGTTTAGGGAAGTACTGTATAGTGTCAGTGTGCCATTATTAGATGAGCTAGTCATGTCAGAAGATATACAACAAGCGTATGCAATTAGGGAAAGGAGCTCAGCTGGACCGAATATGCTTTGTTGCGTTTCAGAGGGTAACAGTTTGTTTCGGCTTCTGAAGTGCGTGTGTCTGGTTACCTATATGCTGGACCATTTTTTGATTAATAATAATATGTGTGGTTAACTGTATAGAGGTTATGTATGATTGCATTTCAAAAAAACAGGCTTACATCCTGGTGTAAAGCTTTCTGAGCATAGGCAGAAGTACAGCCCCAAAGAGCCTTCATTGAACACAAATAAAATTCAAATGTATATCATAGCATACACTGACTATTTATATAGTCATGTTCCATGAGGAAAAATATTAAAAACTGTAAAAAGCGTGGGCTGTGGTACCATTATGCCTTGATGTCAACGCACAATGTCACAATAAGTACTCTGGGCTCTGCTATAATTACATGTACAGTTGGAGTGCAATAAAGTTCACCTACATGATGTTTTCTCTCTATTTGTAGATGTGCTGATCAGAATGATTAAACAAGGACATAGAGAAGATGGTTTGGTCTAAAATGGCTCCACAGTTTGCAACATCAAGAGAGACATTAATTAAAAAACAATTCCTTTATGCATATACTGCAGTGACAATGGTTCTAAATGAAAGCAAAACAAATTCATTGTAATTATGGGCATTGATGAAGATTGGAGATCATGATAGGTATACCCACCTTAGTGTTATCTTCACTAGTGACAGAGGTATGCTGACCTCACTGAAATTACTTTTGGTACAATGCACAAGTTAAACACATCTGTTGCTACATACTATGCCACTACTATATGAAGCTGGAAAAAGTATTTGAAGCATGTCTTCTGGTCCACAATTTTGTATATGTGAGACAAGGCTCAAAGTGACCTTGAAGTCCAGTAACACAGGACTGGAATGAAAGTTTTAATTTGAGTGAGAGGACCGCTACATCACCTGCCCATTCGACTACAGCCTCCTATGACTACTGCAGAGTTAATTAACGAAAACAGGGCAAGAGCCTGCTGAAACCTTGGCTTGATATGCATGATGACGCTTTGAATGTACTCAGGTCAACTACACATGAATGAACACACCTGATTTAAGTGATGGAGGTGACGAATTGTGGTCAATGTGGTCAATGTGTGAAATTGAGGATGTAGTTGAGAACTGTTGTTGAACTGCTGTAAACAACTGACATGATTGTGTTGCATTCTGCCTAGTGTCAGCCAATTTCAGCTCTTTATCTGTTTGCTTCTCTCATACTCTCTGTGCTCACATATAAAGTATTTTAATACAGCTGAATTCCATGTAAAGCTTTTCTCATTTACATGTTTTTATGTTTCTGTTGTCAGACAACTGAAAAGTATGAAATAGTGACTGAAATGTGGCCCATTAAGAGTACATGTCAAGCCCTTTGCAAGCTGCTGCTTTGCACTGCTAAAATACTAATTTTATAACCACCATCCTTGTCTTTAATTTATGTGTTTGGCGGTTATGAAATCATAATTAAAAACAAGGACTGTGCTGTGATTTTGGCTAAATGTACTTGTAAAATGATTACTTACAGAGAAAGTTAGAAGTGACAAAATATTTTTCTTATTTTCTTTTTCTCACACAGAGCCAGGGGTGGAAATAGTGAATCACATTTACTCTCACTACTGTAACGAAGTCGTTTTTTTTGGTGTATTTGTACTTTTTGGAGTATTTTTTAAAAATCAGGAACTTTACTCACACTTAAGTATTTCTTAACCCAAGTATTTTAATTTGCTACATTTAAAAGTCGAAATCATTACAGAGTAAAAACAAAAGTCACATGGTGACGATATGATTAACTGTGTGAGAACGCCACAAATCAAAGAAAATGAACCGCCCAGCGACCACGGCAAGTGTCCCAAATCAAACACACCTTCCTTGTCGCGTGATCAACAATTGCATGCTGGGTCTGGCTAACGCTAAATGCTAAAATACTGACGGTGGATCTTCCAGCTTTACTGACGACTAGCGGAGAAGCTGCATTTTGAGCAGATTTCGGAGGACTTAACGGTACACGAGACACAAAGTTACGTCAGTCAGGTGTGTGCCACACTGTACAGTATCGTTTTGTCTGCGTTTGTCAGCTGCAGTGGAGTTTATATTGTTTGTACATCTCGGCTTTTCCTGCTGCTTTATTCTGCTGTCCATTTTATAATTTACAGTATGCAGCTTAATAATGCTACGTAAGGTCTATGGACACAACCGCCTAGGTGACCTGGTGTCCAGAAACTAGGCAACAATTAAAATTGCTGTTGTATTAGACTGCATTGGTTTTAGCTAGGTGTTTCTGATAAACTGCCAACTGGCATATACAGACTGCAATGAAATGCCTCTTCTAAGTAGTCTTTTTTTGAAAATAAAGTCTCTAAATCTAGTGACAAATGTTGGCAACACTGCAGGCTGAAAACTCTCCCCTCTAATAGAAACTGTTTGCGCCAATTCATTTTGAAAGAGCCAATGGAGAAACTCCATTTCAGTCACATGGCATTTGGCTGACCAATGGTGGAACTATGATCTCTCAACTCCATCAGTCAGTCAGTCATGGACATTCGTGATTACAGTGCTGCCCCTGATGTTGCAGTCTAGACAGAAATAAGGATAAAGGAAATACAAGCAAAGCAAGAAAGGAAGCAAAATGTAAACCCTGTTTTAACTTTCCACCACTGTACACAAGCAGTAGAACCTATACTGAAAATCATTTCAGAATTACATTTACAAAGTTGCACCTATTGTCACACAGGAGGAACACTGAACTGATTTGTGTAATATTTGAGCAAAACTTAATCAATATAATTCACTTTCTCTCTGGCGGACAGTGACCATGTTGTTTGATAAAGAGTAGTTTTACTTTTGTGGTAGAATGCTGCTTAGATCCAGTGTTTTTTTTGTATTTCTATACGTAAAAGATCAATTATCATGACACCATACAGGTCACGTAGAAGTGTATTTTCTATCTGCTAGCTGTGCATTGACAGCCTTAATTGTTTGTAAAAGGGGAACCCATCTGTTTTGTTGGTCACTTCATCCTTTATTTTTCTTACTGTTTTCTTCTCTCTCTCTTTTTCCTCTCCTCTCTCTTCCCTCAGCCCCCCTTTCTCCCCCTTCCCTCTCTTTGGGTCATTAGCATGTTGCTGATGGGGGCCGGTCATCCATTGAGCGTTGCAGGGAGGTTTGGCCGGGGCTGCAGCAGGCCTGTCAGGGCAGGTCATTAAGAAAACGACGGGTCGGGGAATACACAGACAAGGTTGATTGGTTTCCTGCAGCCGTCAGCAGAGCCCTGCAGCATCTTCTGACCCTGTGAGCCCCATCCAACCTACACACACACACACACACACACACACACACACACACACACTACATGCACCTGCACAAGAAAACACACTTAGAGACACACCTTTGTATACACATAAACACTGAGAGCATATATGAAGCCACACAAATGTATAGTATGTACACACTTGCTGCACAGAGCATGTGTTGCAGCATGTGTAGCACTTGGGCACGCACACACACACACACACACATACACACACACACACACACACACATACAAAATGTACCCCAGACCAAAGGCTAAAGACTAGGGGAAGACAGGGAGCCATAGTGAGGTGATTACCCTGATCCTGATCCCCACAACCCAGCCTGTTGCCAGGTTTTAGATCTACTAGGAATAGTGTGCAGCTTGGCCCTAATCCAGCTAGACCGCCTGCTGCTCCTACTCTCACGACATGTCCAGGGTGGAGCCAAAGAAGAAGGAACCCACTAAGAGGAGAACTGACTACAGGAATTAAGGAGTTGTGATCTTATTGTCTCACCTACAGTGCTGCAGCAGCAACAGCAACAACAAAACTCTGAAGTTGACCCCAGTTTTCTTGAAAGGTCATATGTGGGATTGAATGTGGCTTTGTGCAGGGAGGGTCTCTGTCATGCGTGCATAGATGGAATGCTACCCAGCATCCATCTCTGCTGTCTGTTGTGCTGTGAATGTCAAACCCAGAGGCTCTGACACTCACTCCCCCTCCCCGCCACCCTTTGTGCCCCCCTACCCTACCTGACCCTTCAGTCTCAAGCTGCCCTGGCCTACCTGATGAACAGAGCCTCCTGCCTGGGGCTCCTGTGCTCTAAATGAGCCCTATAATAATGTTACTTCAAATGTCAAAGCCAGGGTTATTAGCGCATGTGTGTGCATGTGTCCAGGGGTGTGGTGCATGGTGCAGGGCGGGGGGTAGAGCTTCTTGTGTAGCTGCCACAGCCTTCCATCCATCCCTCGGTGTAATCAAATGCATTAATGTGTAAAAATGCCATTTAGCACAACATATCCGACTGCAGGCTGGTTAGTAGACGCTGATAGACATATAGGGTTTGACTGACAGTCCCCGGCTGTGGCCTGTCTGTGGGTGTTAGTGACACACAAGCCATTCTTCATGCTTATGCTCAATCACAGAGCCAGCTTTATACTTGTGCAATATTTATGCAGTGATAACATACTCACTAAATGGCACACAAGGACACATGCATGTAAGACAATGCACAAACTCGAACATTAACCCACACACAGTGATTGTTAATGCACAATATAATTGCTAATGGGACCTGTCTTAGGGGTGAAGTGGTGTTAACCTCTGATCAACCCTAGGTCAACCACTTATAGTCTAGATAGAATTCATTACATTTCACCCACTTCATCATCAGCATCTGACTGACCAATTTCACACCCGTGACAATGACAAACACATGAGCAGAGGGATGAAAGAAGCAAGAGGCGTTTTATCCGTTTTTGCTCCTTAGTAGATACTGTTTAGTTTCCTCTGTCTCAAATATTCCTATAACAATCATTGCACCATACAGGCCAGCTGATTGTATATTTTGTTGCTTGTGTTAATGATCCAGCCAAAAGTTCGGTCATCCAGCTCACCAGTCAGCCAGCGTCCAGGACTGGATGTCAGGGAAGGCTGTGTTTAACTCACTCTGGCTGCCACAGCACAACACAACCGACCAGGTGGCAATTAAGATGTTAATAGATAGCTTCATAAGGCCGACAAACCGGAGGGAAGGAGGGGGGAAACGAACCAAACCGCAACAGATTTCCAAGACTTCTAATTAATAGCGATGGCAATTAAAGCGTAATTCAGCCCATTTCCCTCTGTAGCATTCTCTCTCCCTCGCCTCCAATTGCCTTTACTCACTTACCAAAAGCACTGGAGGGTTGTGACGTATCCTCTTTTAATGTTAAATTTCTTCATGTACCCTGTTGTTGGTAGTTTTGATAAAACACCCATGTTGGACAAGTGGGCAAAAAGCTAAATGACTGAGTCATCTCCTCAGGGCTAATCCTAAGATATTGTGGTATAGTAGTATTATTTTGTGGACGAACACAGGTACTTTGCATTTATATGTCATGTTTATGGAGTAGTGTGGGTGTGGGTGTGTGTGTGTATGAGTGTGTGTATGAGAGAGAGAGAGAGAGAGAGAGAGAGAGAGAGAGAGAGAGAGAGAGAGCGAGAGAGAGAGAGAGAGAGAGAGAGAGAGAGAGAGAGAGAGAGAGTAGGGCCAAGCAGCAAGACAGGGGCAGGTGAATGATTGCAACTCTAATTAGCAGGGTGGTGGCTCCTGTGCTGCGCTGCTCGAGACATGAGTCGTCAGGGACTCCGAGGTGCCAGGCTCAGTGGGGAGGACTCAGAAAAACAGCTTTAATTGGTCGGAGTTATTTATAGACAAAGCACCTCTTTCAAGGTTAGTGGGTTAAGTCTCTTCAGTCCTCTGTGGGGACCGTCATGTTTGGTGGCAACAAACAGACCGCTGCCAAAAAAACCAGCCCTACCTCTCCATCTCTGTGGAGTCACGTACACACATCGAAAATCAAGTGGCGCACGTGCACACACACACACACACACACACACAGGTACATACTGCGGAACTGTACTGCACCTTTCCCATGCACTTAGACATGCTGTTGACATCCTTGGCTTAGTGCAGAGCAAGAGAAAGTGAGTGCTAGAAAAAGAATAACTGAGAGAAGGACCAAGCAAGTGAGAGAGAGATAGGGAGACGTGGATGGAAAAGACGAGGTGGGGAGGTTGCTCCTGGGTTGAATCCCTCATTGGAGGCGTCTTCATCTGCCGCCCAATCCTCCCGGGGGCCCCTACTTCTCCATTTCATTAGTTTGTCAGCCTGCACGAAGGATTGTGCATTAGGCCTTTAATTTAGTGGATAGCCAGAGGCTACCTATGCTGCCTGGTGAGACTCTCAGCTCCAACAGGCTGGAATCTAACTAGGATCAGCTTAGCTCAACCTAATGCAGCACACACACACACACACACACACACACACACACACACACACACACACACACACTACAGTGTACCCACCCAGTGAGAGATAGAGAGAAGGTGGGAGGTCCATTTATGTACTGTATGTACGCATCAATCTGTGTAATGTGCAAATGGACAGTGCGCAAGCAAATGAAAAATAGACAACACATACACAGCATTAAAAAAAACACAACAAATACAGAAAACACAGAAATGCTGCAGTAGTACAGACTTCCAATACAATAGACATACGTGGGGCACCCTAAAAACTGATGAAATGCTTGATGAGTGAAAGTCCAGCACTCGTCAGTGATGTTGTAACATGAGCTAACACTGTTTGTTTTACTTTAAAATGCTGATTATATGATTCAGATTTTATTGGAAATATCCGCTATGTACCTAGTGTTACCCTTCTACTAATTACCATGGTGGTTTTTTTTGTTTTTTTTTGTGTCCCATGGAAACTTCTGATGTGTTGTGTAAAGCATCTATTTATGTATCCATCAGTCTCCTGTAATCGCCTGTATCTTATGAGTCCACAGTATCAGTTTGCGATGAGCAATTATATAATTAGTCACATCCTTTAGAGGGTCTATCCAACAGTCCAAGCAGCTTCCCTCAGTGAGTGTGAAATGTTGCTAGTAGCCATACCCCAAGCATCAAAGGCTTTTCTCTTTCAGACTGGAGGAGCTGCACTTTGAGGGCCTGTCTCTCAATGTCATTCAAAATATCTATTCAGCAAACTGACATGCTGTGGCACTGCTGAGGGCCGGACAGGGTGTGGGTGGACTTCCAACAGAACAACAACTGTATGTCACAATGCGACAAACAATAAGCACACATGTACACGCTCTGAGCTGCCCAATTAGAAATACACTCGGTGCATTAGCGTGAAAGCCATGCACCCACACAGTGGCAGGGACACATTGAACAAAGAGCAAAAGACAAAGCCCAGTGTGAGAGAGCGAAGTTGTCCATCTGACACCCCAGCTGAAAATGTCCTCTTACATCTTCTTGTTTTCTTCTTAAATTGCTGCTCCCTCTTCTCTCTGACCCTCCCCCTACGGCTTTTAACCCCCCAGCACCCCTCACTCTCGCTCACCCTCCCCGGCAAGCTCCACAGCTTCCCCCCTGTTTTTGGGATGGGAGAGGAGGCTAAAGGGGGTGGTGTGGCTGTTGGTGGGGACGGGGGGCCCATCTTTTGTTTCCTGTTACAACATGCATTTCATGGGGAGGCCTGGCTTCTGACCCTGCCGAGCACACACTGCGCCAAGGCTGGGAGCTCCAAGGGAAAGGCCCATCTGTGGCATCCATCAGGGCTGCGCTCTCCCGCTGAGGTACTGTCAGAAGCCGGAGGGGGTGGCAGTGGTGGAGGGGAGGCTTGCAGGGGCACGATAGGGAGGGGCTGGGGGAGTTTGTTGAAGAATGGGGATGGGGTGGGGGTAAAATCAGGCCAAAAAAACAGACTTGGGGAACACAGGGTCCTCCTAAATTCGAAGTGGAGGTGAGGGGCGGAGGGGAAGGGGGCTGTGTGTGTGTGTGTGTGTGTGTGTGTGTGTGTTGTGTGTGTGTGTGTGTGTGTGTGTGTGTGTGTGTCTGTCTGTGTGTGTGTATATATAATTGGAGCAAAGAGCATTGAATAAACACTGAAACATATGGAGCTGAAGAATCTCAATGGAAGTGGGAGTAAGGTGGACAGTTCCAACAAACAGTTATGATTAATTAAACCATTTATGCTTCTATTTGCATAATACATAATATATATGATATTTATAATATGATATTGCATAATACAGTACTTAAACCAAAGCACAAAAGCAACATCCTTGTAGTTTCACACAGTGACCATGATTTTGGTAATGCTTTAATTTCAGCAGCAATAGATCAAAAGAGTATATTACAAAGAGCATCTGAACATGTTTTTGAGTCAACCCTAGTGAACACACAAGAGCTGACTCACAAATACAAATGGATACAGATGAAACAATCGTTTTATTTTCTGAGGGCATACCAGAGACAGAGGTTTTCAAATACCAGCAGCCCAGGTAAAAGCTGCTGAGGGTGGAACTGAAAGACACCAGATGTTGCTCTCTGCCTTGTCTCTGCCATTCCTTTCTCACTGAAGACTCTCTTATGTTGTTGCACATACTTGAGGCGCTACAGAGGGAGAAAAGTGGATTGGTTTGAAGGTCCGTTTAAATAAAAATACTTCAGCAAGTATGACAGGCAGGGTGTGCTCTGGATAAATGCAGTGCTCTCATGCCAGCTCGCTGAAACTGATTGATTGACTTGTAAGATGTCATGGACAGGCTGGGGAGGCAGGGAGAGCGAGCGAGGCAGAAAGATGGCGAGGATATGGCTACTGTTGGATGGAAGATGAGACGTATATATATGTGTGTGTATGTGTGTGTGTGTGTGTGTGTGAGAGCGTGGGTTTGCAGAGTTGAAATGCACACCCTTACACATACATGCATGCACACAGCTGGCCAGCTCTGGCCTGGTTCTGGTCAGTTGCCCGTGGCCACGCGGGCACAGGAGTCAGCTGTCAGCCTGTGACGGATTGATACAGACACCCCCCCATCTCTCCGCCTCCACCTCCGCCCCTGACACTCCCAAACCTCCACCTCCATCCCTCAATCCCTCCAGCCCTCTACATCCCTCCTCCTCCTCTTCAGCAGCTGGCCAATGCCTGGTGGGCATGTTTGAGAGGAGACGTATTGAAGAGGGAGAGCCGGCCTCCATCTTGACTGTGGCCTGTATTAGAACATGCCCTTCTGTCACCCTCGCTCAGCCAGTCTGCTGGCTTCATATCTGTTAGCCATGTTAGCTACGACACTGTGGTCCCTCTATCACTTCATCTGGCCAGCTGACAGCAGCCTGCCGGAGGTCCCTCTGTGCCTGTTGTCCTGTCCAATGTGGACCGGATGTCTTACTCTCATCCAGCCTTTTAAGTCTCATGTGGAAGATGCAGTAGAAGCATAGTGAACCATGGGTGGTCAGTTTGATCAGTGTAGTGCAAAAGGATACGTTTGTGAAAAAAACAAATCCCAGATATTGTTTTAAAGGGGCACTTTCACACATGACGATCAGTTTACTACTCTGAAACTACTGTGTCTTCTGTGGCTCGAAATGAGCTTTGTTCTGAGAAAATGACCCTGATGACGTCTTCAGGTTTAAGCTTTGAGACTACATTTTTTTGATAGACTGTTTAGTCATCAGGGGGTGTCTAAGGAGAGATGCAGTTGAGCTGCATTGTGGGAAATGTAGGATCTACTGTTTTCACAACTTGACCCATACTATCGACTAAAAGTCTGCATCTATTTGACCATTCTTTTTTAAAATCTTGTCTTTGAGCGTCTGAGTCCTTGAACTTTATGGAAGCGCAATACTAAATCACTGGAGCACCCTTTTAAATATGGGAAATGTGTGACTGCAGATTGCGACTGATCTGATGCTCTTATCTGCAAGACATGCTCTGTTGGTGCCTTCCATTAGCGTATAAAAACATCAAGACGATGGTTAAAAGAAAACAATGACGGCTGGTAGAAAACGGAAAACAAATGGCAGTCTCTTGTGTCATTCGCTTCAAACTTCCTGCCTACGATGTTTTGAGGCTGTATAAGAACTTGCCGTTATTCCCGCCTTTGTTCCTGTCAGACATAGTCATAGTTTGCATGGCCACTATCGGTCTTTGTCAGGTATGTGTAAACATAGGGCATTTTAGGCATTTGAAACAAATGACAGATGCTGTTATTTGACTGAAGAACCAGTTATTAATCAACCTTCCAAACATTTTCTATATTTTGATGACAGCTAATAATTGCTAACTAATGGCAAAGCATAGAACAGTTTTGTATATTTGGACTCTTTAAGCCTTTCTGGGCTTGCTGTTTACATCTACATTGAAATCTCCGTGCCTCTATCTGTCTCTGTCTCTCCCTCCATCTCCTACCTTCACTGTCTGTCTGTCTCTCTGTCTCTCCTCTTTCTCCCGGACCAGTGTGAAGTGTAATTGAAGGAGCAGTCTTCACATGGCCCACAGGCATGGAGGGGACATTGTGTGCGCTGTGGCGGTAAATTGCTCTCCTTGCTCCTCCGAGCCTATACCTCTCCTTCACTTCTCTCCTCCTCCTCCTCCTCCTCTCTTCATACTCTGCCCATCCTCTCACTACTTTATTAGTCAGCCCTCTCTATCACCACTCTCAACTCCCTTCCTGCCTCATCCTCACTGTTTTACTCAACTATTCCATCTTCTTCTGCAGTCTTTCCAACTTCCAACATACTTACCTTCATATGATTTTAAAGTATTCAAATGCATGTGTGTGTTTTTAGTTTGGATACAGTAAAAAATGGCATGTAAGATGAGAGAGCAAATACAAACCTCTGAGGTCTTAAACTAAGTTCCCGCAAAGCGTGACATTATTTTCACTTGCTGCAAAATCCTACCCAAGCAGCCATCTTTCATCACTCCAAAATCTCATGTGAGGTGTCACTGCAGTGTGGCTTTGGAGAGACTACACATTTAATTATTCACTAAGACTGTATGTTGGTCTGCCAGTCAGGCCAGCACGTCTAGTCCAAAGACAGTGCTTGAGGACTGGTTGAGTAAAACTGTGAAAGTACTGCAACTGAGGGTGCATGAGGAAGAAAGAGAGTAGAGGGGGGAGTGAACACACCCTCTTGGGTTAGTGGAAGTGACAGAGCGTCTATGATAGGGGATGCGAGAAGTCTCCAATATGAAGAGCGATTTCAGCAGCCTGCCTGGAGAGAAGCACACAGAACAGGAAAGAGCTACAGAGAATGAGTGAGGGAGATAGACGGAGGAGAAAACCTGAGGGAGGGAAAATAGGGAGAGGGGAGAGTGGTATTCGGGCCGAGACGAAGAAGCGCATGCTTCATTAAGTGAGGAAGTAATCCTGGCTAATTAAGGCTCTCCATGACAGCACTGTCAAGGATGACTGATCCTTCAAATGGCACCTCCCTCTCCTGACTGACAGCCAGGCTGCTCTCACCGCTTTGAAGGTGAGAACTTTCTTACCTATTCCCACAGCTTTTTTTTTTTTTTCCTTCGTCGCCTCTTATCCCCAATTCAAAGTGTTTTTCTTTGTTTTTGTATCTCATTATCATTTTGTAGGCAAGTGTATGTGAGTGTAAAGGAGGGAAAAGTGTGTTATGCTTATGTGTGTGTGTTTGTGTGCCTGTATGCATGCTTTCTTACATACAGTATGCGTGCGTGTGTGCCTGTGGGTGCATGGGTGTATGTATTTCTACGTGTGCAGTAATTGCTGCAGTACCTGGGCAAAATACGAGGAGGAAATCAGTGGATAGAAGGCGCAGCCCATTGATTGCTTGACTAATTAATCAGCTGCATTGGCTCCATGTGGATCCAGGCTTATTGAGTGGAGGGTTGGCGCGGGCCCTTTATGAGCCCATAATGATTCCTTAGCCCACAGGGTCAGGGCCTCATCTGGCCTTTAGCAGAGCTGTGGTAATACTATACAATATAGAAGCTTAGAAAGCAACTGTGCCTTGGCTCAAAGTTCATCCTTTCCTTAAATGTAAACTTTGATGCAATTGTAACATCAGTGTATTGACCCAAGCAATATAATTATGTTTCACTGGGCCCACTTTTTTTTTTTTTTTAGGCACAGCATGTTAAGCTCTTATTTATAGGGCTCATTTTCACAGTGGGACGCTTTCTTTACATGATCCATTGTGAGTACCAAGTAGACACCCTACAACCACATGTGTGTGCTGACCTATGCCATTCACAGAGGAGCTATGTTGACAGTTAGTGTCCCCCTGCAGGAGAGCCCACATGAAACAGCAACCTGAGCTGAAACCAGAGAGAGCAGAGGCCACGGTATATGACCCAGACGGCCAGACAGGGTAGTACTGTCCTGCCTGACATCAATCCCCCCCCCCCCCCCCCCCCCCCCGCCCTGCCCAGCTCGGCTCAGCCTAGCTCAGCCCTGCCTGTCCCAAAACAGGGGACTACGACGAGCCGCTCGTAAACATGCCTATAAAAGTCCTGTTTGTATTGCGCCAGAAGGCAGCTCTGTCCCAACCCCCAGGAGCTCACGTGAGCGAGCTCTCAGAGTTGGTCGACTATCTTGGGGCTATGGCAATCTGAGTGTCACAACAGGTGTCTCTGTGGGTATGTGTTGCACAACGTGCATACCTACTGTATCATTGTTCTCAATTTCGTTTATGCCTGAGCATCTATGAATAACTAGTCTGCAAGAAAATATTGAACTTTTAACAAGATATTCTAATTTAACAGTTTTGTATAATGTATTGTTTGTAAGTGTGCACCAGGATGCAATGGATGAGTGCAATGTCACATGTTTATAAAGCAAATAATTCATGTGCACATGCCTCTGCAATTGCATTTTTTGTGTGTGGATGCACATTTATCTGCGAGTGCAAGCCTGTTGGAATATGTTCAGATACTTAAAGTGTATGAGTCCACTTTCCTCAACTCCGTGGGGATTTTTTAATGGGTGGCTGCATTAACGCAGCCAGGCTCTAATAGCCTCCTTGAGGTTTTTTTTTCCCTCAGAGTGCCAGCAACTCATGAAGTAGATGATTTAACAGCAAGAAGCCTCTCCATCACATGCAGAGTTGGAGATAAAAGCCAACTGGAGCTGGAGAGGCAGTAAGCTATCATTCCAGGGGACTGGAAATCAGTTTATCCATACACTTTGATAGAATTAACAAATTATAGCCAGTGGTTATTTGAACATGTGTGATGTATAAGGTGGGTGGGTAGAACAAGTTGTTTGTATGTATCAATACGTATCCTGTATGAGTGAAGAAAATACATATTCAGTGGGGTCCAAAAGTCTGAAACCACTTCTCAGACCTCCCACTGTACCTTATTGTATGTAAAGAATTTACATACAATTTAAAAAATTTTGGTTATATTTTGCTGCCTATAAAATCACTGTACCTTAATGGCTACATGGCAGTGCCACAATAGCTGGCTGTGAGCTGTCATGCTGCTATTGCTATTGCTGCTGCTGCTGCTGCCGTGAGATGGACAACAGTGGCTTTCTCCCATTCAATCCCATAAGCTCCCTCTGTAAGCTCCCTGGTTCCCTCGGGTGGCTGGACTGGAGTTAAAGCACTAAGACCCAGGCAGTTAAAGTTTACAGTGTCGTAAAGAGGACTCACGCGGGCCAGCTCTCTAAAGATAACGCTAAATACACAGTGATTACAGTGTATGGTCAGCGGGTTGGAACTTGGAGCTACAGATGGACACAAAGATGATTTGCAGATTCTGAACTGTACAACATATATGTGCACTTTTTTTTGACACGACAATGTGTGCTTGTGTACATGCAATCAAGTGTGACTGTGTCCACATGTATCTAATGCTATCTTGCTCTACTATCTTAACACCTCTTATCATGTGCTGACTGAGCTTGATTGCACAAGCGTGCATATAACCTTTTTTTTTTTTTTTCCCCAAACGATGATTAGCCTTGTGCCCAGTGAACATTTAATTATAATGATGCGGACTGCAGAAATGTAAAATAAGCCAAACTTAGAGAACACAGAACCACATGAGGCTTCTGTGGCTTTACGTTCCCTAGTTTCCACTTTGCAGCTCCCCAGTGATGTCCTGTGTGTGTGCATGAGGGAGAGAGAGTGATTGTGTTTTAGAGTCAGTGAGCACACAGGGCCATTTTTAACCACAGTCACAAGACGCCAGTATAGGGTTAGAACAGAGATGAGCTCCTTCTCTCAGAATAGTCCCTAGGAGGCCATGAGGCCCCCGCCACTGACCCTGGTCTGCATTCCAGTTGGCAGACACACAGTTGTTGGGTCAGACATGGTTCCTGTGCTGGCGAGGGACAAGATGACATGGGGGGGGGGGGGGCAGAGAGTGATGCAATGTGGCCCATTTTACCACTGACAACTGCACTCCATTTTGCACACCCCATATATGGGGAAAGAGAATAGGTGTTGTAGTGTGTGATTTTACCTCTCCACTTTCTCTCTTTAAACTCTTTCTTGTCTCTATCACTGTTTCCTACACTCTCAGGCTGTGTACGACTTGCTTCACAGCCTGAGAACTTCTCTGTCTCAGTCTGGTAACGAAATGGGTCCCTAAATCATACATCCCTGGCCTTCCCATGCAGCAGACCCCTACCTCTCTATACTCCACCCCCTGAAGCTTAACCATAAAAATATCACTATATTGCTTCCATGATGCATGCCTGGAATAGCTTCCATTGGGAATAAAAATACCTAAATACAGCGGGACAATTTTGAGTGTAAGATGGAGGGGTCAGGAGAAGGTCAAGGGGGTACAGCAACAGTAAAGAGAGGGGTGTTTCAGCAACCGCCAACTGTATTATATTATGTCAGGGAATAGGACTGTATTGCAAAAGAGTGGAGACTGATCCACGGTTGGTGCCTTTGACTTTGAGTGTGTTTATGATCTCAAACAATCAGATCAAAAAGAGTGAGACTTTCTGATGAGGGTCGGGGTGCAAACACATTAAATCGCAGTTAACTCACAGCCAGCAATCAGTAGAGAATAAGTGCCATAGGTTTTTTTCAGGTATTACACTTATTTAATGTTGTTGAATGTCTGATCAGTTTCATATTCTCACAGTCACACCTCCAAGCATCCCAGTACAGCCACAGTACTCTTTGTCGGCCAGATGGAAGTTGGAGCCTTGCTCAGGGGTGTTGGGGCAGTAGTTGCTGCTTTCTCCACCCACAGTTTTCCAGCCTGTCTGGCAATTTCAGCCATCGTCACTTCAGTCACAAGCTTGCTTCTCTGACCTCTGGGCTACCGCCGCCCCTGAGCACAAGTGTTACAGACACACGGTTTGGAGACTAGCTGTGTATATGGAGATTGAGCACTGATCTGTGTCTCCCCAATGGGAATGAGTATATGGAGTGGTATGGAAGTGTTGTATGGACTCTGTCTTTTATTTTCAACACCCTACTCCCAGGTGGTGACAGCCCACTGCTAAGTGCGGTAATAGCCAATTGATTTTGTTCTCTTTTTTTGTTGGTGGCTAGACATAAATCAAAGTGTCTGTCAGGACCTCGATGTTGGGAGGGGTTGTGTGCGTATGTGTGTGTGTAATGGGGGTAGTGAGGGTTCTGTTTGGATTGGGAGAGTGTCAACAATTAATCCAGCCTCTGATCTGCAGGCCACCGCTCTCCTGACCCTCAGTCACAATCCAGTTGGGACAGCAGCTTCATGAAGGGGCTAAAATCAACACAGAGTATCCTGCTGCTGGGTCCACTAGATTTTTAGAGGCGCACCCTATATATCTTTTGGTCTTAAATCTCTGTGTACAGAATAAAGAGTTCTCACATTCTTATATTGAAGATTTGGATTTTAATGGAGCATAATTTCAAATCGTCATTTTGTAGCAGATTTTGCATGTTGTAAATTGGGCTTTAAATGTGTAAAATCTTGCGTTTATTTCATAGGAAGAAAATGTAAGTAGCTACGAATCCCGAGCTACCCCCCCCCATGAATCTAAGACACAGGGAAAGAGGTGGAATCATAGAGAACACAGATGTGAGCAACACTGGAACCATGTTAATCCTTTTAATTCAATTATGGTAAATAGGGACAGAGCTTCCTTCTAAACAAAACACAATATGCAGGAGTTCAGCAGGCAGTGTCAGGGGGAGCCTCTGATGTAAAAAGGCTACCCAGTGGGAGGCCTGGTGGTCTCCTGGGATACCTCCCAGCTCCCAAGCCCCCCACCGGGCTTTCCCCCAAAGGCTCTCCCTGGCCCAGCACTTGCCTGTGGAATAGGGTGGCAGGGCTGGACAATATGCCTGAGACAATGGGCTTTGAACCACACACACAGTGTGCCTATGTGGCCAGCTGTGGCCATTCCTATACAGACCTAGTGGAGGTGGAGGGAGAGGAGAGGGTTGGATGGCGTGTAATGTGTCAGGACTGAGTATTAAATGGGGATCTGCCAAAGTGCTTTGGGGCCTGGCTAGCTCATTCCTCCTGAAATGGTTCTGTGCAGCAGTAACCTGCTAACCCAGGCCAGACTGACACCAGCACCTCCTCTGCTATGAAAGAGAGTGTCTGTTCCTTGGGATGAACACAGGACAGAGAGGGGGAGCAGAGGGGGCTGAGAAAGGGAGTATGTTTTTGAAACAGTTAGACAATCTGTTTGGATTAGGCCCACTGCCGAAGAGACATGGAAATGATGGGCAGCTGCGACGAGGGGAGGAGAGGAAGAGAAGGGGGGAAGAGGAGAGGAGAGAGGGAGGTAGACAGATGGAGAGGAAAGGTGGTGGTGGAGGGGTTGAGTAGAGGCAAAGGGGGGGAGGAGGTGAGGAGGGGAGAGGGGTCGGAGACTGGAATCTCAGGATCTAAGGCTCTTTTTGGCTTGATGGTTCCCAGATGTTGTAGGCCCCCTCACCCCTCCTTCCCCTCAGTGTTTCTCTGCTGTATTGAATACACAGGAGCCCAGTTAGACATGCGGGACAGATGGGTCAGTGGCTGTGTGGAGATGGGCCTCCTGTGGACCAGGGGAAATGGGAGGCGAGAGGCATCCTCTCCTCCCAACAGACATAGGCCAGAGGGGGCAGACCTGGCTATGTTTTCTTATCCTCTCTCCACCCCAGGCAATCACATAGGGTGATGGCTGCTTGTGTGAGTTTGTGCATGTGTGCAGATGTTTGTATTGTGTGTAGACACATGCATGCATACCTGTGTGCACCTACAGGTATGTGCATTCTCGCACATGCATGTTTTTTGTACAATGACCATAAACCGCTTCAACAACTTGAAGTGCATGAATAATAGTAGAGTAATAGAAATGTGCACAATTGGGGTGTGTATTCTTCAGTAAACTACGCTGGCTACATTGCAGACTGCAGAATATGTGCAGGTGCCTGGTCACACTGTAGCCAGTGCTGAAATTCTGGCTCTGCTAGATTTACAGCCTCTGGCTGAAGCCGGCCATGTTTCAGGATGACGGCGTGTTCTCCTCCACCTATCTGCTAAAACGCTTACACTCCTCTGCTCTGCTCCACACTGTCTCTCCTCTCCTTGGCCCTCCTCAGCAGCAGAAAGTGTTGTGGCCGTATATTAGCAAGTTGTTGACTGGCCACTAAAGCACACATTTGTCAACATATTAGAAGGTGTCAACACATGAACAACAGCCCCTCAGCCCACCCACCTTAGTTCACTTTTACTTTCATCCTTCCACCTTTATTAACTCAAGAATTACAGGGAGGGGAGCCCATTAGGGTAGTTGGTAAGAGCAGAGTTACTCACTGTGGTTTGTGGTTAAGTTTGAATGAATTAGTTTTCAATGAACTCATTTGTAATGCTCTAATATTTTTTTTAAACTAACATTCCACAATTTGCCAGTAGAGTAAAAGTCACGAGCCACAGGGCTGCTACTACAGTTACAGAGTGTTCCTTACATCTGCTCTGCTCAGAGGTATACTGTGTGGTGAGCTGGATTCAGCCCAATGTTCTTATCCCAACTTTGTGAGTCAAAGCTGGGTGGCTCAGAGACAGTAAGCCCCCTAGTTAGAGAGGGCTTGAGAAGGCTGTTGTATCACTTAATTGTGAATTGGTGTTTAACTGTTCACACATATGCTTGTTTCAAGTCTCAGGAGTTTCTGTATCCGTCTTGGCGCTTTTAAACCCAGAGCCACACGAAGGGAATATTTCACAGAAGCCCTCACTTAATTTGTGGTCATGGTTGCCAGATATGGACAGAGACATTCTATCTCCCCAGAGACGGGTGGATATCCTCCTCTGGATGGGGTGGGGGAGGGTATTTTTGGAGCATCTCATGGCTATTACTGGAGACCTGGGGATGGGAATATGCTAGTATGTGTGTGATGTGAAGGAGGGGAAGGGAGGGGAGGGGAGGGAAGAATTGGGGGAGCCGCTATGATCAGGATTCCACAGCTGGCTCATGTCACTCCTTGACCCTTTCCCCCACGTATCCCCCACAAAATAAAAAGTCTAGACTGCGCTCTGTGTCTCGACACTTCACAGGAGCAGACGAAAAAGGCATATGGAGAGATAGACAAGATAAACGAAGCCGTAACTTTCTCTTCCCCTTAAGGACTCGGTTCAAGAGACTCTCTATAGACTTTTTAGACTTTGCTCTTCATGGCAAGACATGGTGTCTATTAAGCCCATTAATAAATAAAGCAAGGCAATAGCGCCACCAAAGAAATAGATATCACACTATTACTTATTTAACCGCTCTGCTGAATTATTTATTGTTTATTCCAAATGATCTTTTTTTTCGAGTGTACACTTTCAGCTTGGGTATCCCATGTGAGCGCTAGCAGCGGCAGATGATTTGGATAGCCAAGTTCAACTTGGATGAGTTTGTGAGGGGGAACGTACGGCTGCTGGTGCAAAGCTCCTGCAGGGGGTTGGGGAAAAGATCCTTGATGATCGTGTTACTGACATCAAAGAATAAGTACACCAAAGTCAACAGCCAAGCAGTATTAAACACCCACTGAAAGACAGACACAGACACATACTCTCTCTCTTCCTCCTCTCTCATACTCATTTACTCTCTACGTCTTCCTCGCTCTGTTCCTGAAACACTCAGGGTCCGTGGAGACAGATAAATTATGGGCCTAGTGGCTTTTTGAAGTCTGCTCAGCATCAACACCAATAAACGCCAAGCATGGCCCGCCTCCCTGCTCCTAAATTAAGTAATTATTACCTCTGGTGTGACTTGGCCATGTAGACCATAGCAATACTGCGCCTGGATAGGGCTGCGGGCCTTGGGTCAGCAATGAGGAGAGGCAGTGGGAACAAGCGGAGCATATGTCCTCTAATGAAATAAAGACCTCAGCTATATCCAAGCTGAATGATTTACACTGATGTATAGTGACCTCTGAGAATTCATGAGTCAAAGCTGGTGCGTGCCGTCCTCCCTGCCTGGCACACGTGTATTAATGGATAGTAATTATTCAGTCCTTCCGTTGTGTGTTGTTTCTCGAGACTTTATAACTTCCATACCTCTTAGCTGCAGCATACGCTCCGAATTAATCATAATCATTAAGATATTCCCATCACGCTGATGATTGAAACCACACAAAAGGCCCTCAGTTAGCTGGGTAACGTAAGACAATTCTTTGTTTTGGGGTCTGGGTCACTTACGCAAGATCGATTTCTGCAGAACTATAAACTAATAACAGTAGCTGGCACTTTTATCAAATTAAATGCCACAGTACAAGTACAAAAAAAAAAAATCTGCAGCTTAAAACAAAAGGATGGAGAATTGCCAAAGCACACTGGAGAGAGGAGAGTGAAGTTGAGGGAGAGCAGGCAGCTCATTCTCTTGGAGCACCCTTTAAAGTAGTGCCAAGGCCCTTTCTGGTGCCATAGCACTGCATCTGCCTATGAGGAGAGATGAGGTGCTTAGCCCACACCTCCTCTCCCCTCCCCTCCCCTCCCATCCCCTTCCCACCCCTCCTCTCCTCTCCTCTCCTCTCCTCTCCTCTCCTCTCTTCTCTTGACACACGCCTGTCTGGCTGCTGCAGCAGGGAGATTGTATAACCCAAGTGTGTAAAACAGTCTTTTACGGCATTGTAAAGATTTACTATTGGAGTAAATAACGGTGGGAGAACAGGGCTTTTAAATGGAACCCAATCAATATGTCAGAGGAGGCTGCAGTAGAGGACAGGGCTGTGTCTGACGCCACACACAGGTGGATGGGGTAGATCAGTGAGCGGTCCACAGAGGAATACTAGGAGGAAGTCTCAACCTCCTACCTCAGCAGAAAACTGCCTAGCAAAACCTCAACATGATCAATAATTCTGTATTTTGGACCGTAAACTGCTATAAGACAAAATCAGGCACAGTGAAAGTTAAACAGGACACTTTGGGTCTTAAACTTGTTGATTTATTACACTGAAGATTTATTGAAAATCAGAAAATAACCTCAACTCATGTGACATAATATGTAACATTGTCAAATATGAATAATATCCACACACACACACACACACATGCATGCACGCGCACACTTATGCATTCTGGAGTAAATTCAACCCTTTGCTCTCTTAACAGGAACACGCACATGCACGGTTGTACAGAGTGAAATGCAGACATGCAATAAATTTCAAACCCTGTGAAAGCAGCATTGGCTCTCTCACTCACACACACACACACGCACACACACACACACACACACACATTCAGCCCCTATAGACACTCACACATTTACACAGAGACACCCCGGCCTCATGAGCAATAAATCGCACAGCCCATCTAACAAGTTCATTTCCGGAGGCCAGAGAGGATGGGTCCTCTGACTTTGGAGTCAGCAGCCTTGTGAGGATCAATGGCAAGAGACGGAGAGCGAGGGGCAAGGAATTGAGCTGAGATACAAAAATCAATCAGCAATTTAATCGCTTCGAGGGGGGAAGACAGAAAAAAAAGAGAACGGGAGAATTCCACCGCTTTTTTACTTAAAAAAACAGCACTTTGATTTAACCCTTTGACATATAGTATACATCTCTCAGTTTTATTGAAGCTTTTCTCTATGACAGGAGACGCTCCAATGGGAGCAAATCTATTTTCAGACTCAAGATCACACAACTACTGTTTCTCTCTACAGTCTTAGATAAGACTTGGATAATGTGTCAGGAATAGAGTAAGGCATAAATGAGAAATTCCATTGTAGAGCTTTAGCTTTTAACTATGCACATACTTTTGTCAAAGCTTGCACATAGTCATTATGTGCAATCTAAGAGTGTCTGCAACTTAACTAAAAGATGCAGATAAATAAATACCTTATTCCTCAAGCGGGAAGTGAAGTCAGAGGAAAGCTGTTTGGGAGGAGTTTCAGAGCATTTTACTGTTGATGGTAAAATTGCTCGACAGAGAAAAATTCCTGTGGAGGAAGTGGTTGATTTGGGGCTGGGTGTTGAGGAGGAACTTCTTTCGGTCAATGTCCGTGGCTTGGAATTGACACTATTGAACGAGCGAGCTTTAGACTAATAAAATGAGTGACAGCCTCTGGCTGCAGAATCGAAGATATGGATCCTCTCAGGAGAAAAAAAGCAAGCTGGAAAAAACGAAAACATAGAAGCACTACTCAAATCAGCTTGGCTCGAGGAAGAGACTTAATAGAAAGGGAGCGAGTTAATTGAAAAATGCTGCCGTCTTTCTGTGAATGGCTGAGGATTTGAGTGTGTTTTAGTGTATATTTTTGCAGACTGTGTGGGCACATATATTTTTTCATGAGAATTTGAAGCCTTGCAAGTTTAAGCTCTGTGTATACAATAATATTAAAGTGTGTGTGTGTGTGTGTGTGTGTGTGTGTGTGTGTGTGTGTGTGTGTGTGTGTGTGTGTGTGTTAGATTGGTGGGGCGTAACAGGCTGATTCCTCCAGAACTCAGGCATTGCTGAAACTTAGCAACAGGAGCCAGGGGCCTCCCTCCCCAGAGAGGCTGGCTGCCGAGACACATTCATTACCAGCCCAGAATCTTCGGCTGGATTAAAAATTCATGCTGTTTACAACAACAAAGGGCCCCCCGTTAAAGAATATGAGCCCTTCTGAACAATGGCTTCACCAAACCGTGAGCAGATCGCTGACATCTCAAAGGAGACCAGTGGTTGTGTGTGCATGTGTGTTTGAATTTGTGTGCTGCTAACAGCTAGTGTTGTGCTTTCTCAGTGTATGCACACACCTTCATAGGCAGTGGTGATATAAATAATGATACTGTTTACTGCAGCAGGGAGTGAAAACAGCCTGAGGGCACTTGAATAAGGACACGATTCCCTCAAAGTCTTGTGCCTTGTCATGCTGTTCACACCCATAATAAAGGAGCATGTATTCTCAGCGTACTGCACATGTGTCTGTAGGTGCCAGTGCGCTTTCCTTGGAATGAGCTGGATTTTGTGCCGAGTTTGTGAGCCTGTCTCTGCTCGGCTCATTGACAAGCGCCTGTGTGCTGTGCTGTTGGCGGATTTGTTGGCAAAAGGACCGCGCTTATGAGCTCTATTCAGTGTTAATTAGCACACTCCACAGTGATCATTATATCAGGTTCCTGTGGTGACGTCTGATTGCATTGTCCCTGTGGGGGGGTGGGGGGGTGGGAGTGAAGCTTTACCAATGGGGGAGCACCACACACATACAGTACACACACAAATTTCGCTCACAAGACCACACATGCAAGTGCATATGTAAAAGACATCCTGTACATGTGTATAAAAACTGCATGGCTGCGCTCCGAAATGCAATGTGAAGATGCACCAGGATATAAACGGGAAGAGCACAGGGGCGCAGAGCCAAGCGCTCACATGAACAACCCCCCCCCCCTCCCCCATAGCATTAATGCCACACGGAACAGGTGCAAGGTCAAACCACTACGCCAATAATAGATGCTCCTCATCATCCTCAAAAATAGTTCCCTCATAGCCACTAAATGTTTCGGTAAGGTTGTATGCTGTTTGTATTACCGTGACGTGAGTGAGGTGAGAGGCCATGTGTGCACAGGTCAGGGAGATCCCCTCTGTGTGTGCCCAGCCCTGACCTTTCACCTGTCTTCTCCATCAGAACGGAGGGGCTGGCAGCCCATTGTTGCGCTCCGTTGGCCTGCTGGGCCACTGCTTTCTGTTATTTCTTCTTGAATGTAGGTTGTGTTATAAAAAATTAAGTTATCGGCTGAAATGGGCTGGACTAGCACTGCATACTTTGGTGGTGGCTGTCAAAAAGTTAGTCACTGCAACTCTCTGTTGGGACTTGAATTCATAGCATTAATAAGATGGTGTTGTTCCATCAAAACACTGTGTCCTAACAACTCATGACTATTCCTGAGGGGGCACTAACTCATGAGCCTGGTGACATTGCATAATGAGGAGGATTGGGGGGTGATTGTCACCCCCCAATCCACCGTCAGCGGCGCCTGATGCAGGGCACCTGTTTTTTTTCTGTAGGTTGCTCTCCTGGGGGCCTGGCTCAGGTTTCAGCATGTCTTTTCCAGAGTTCACCAACTGCCGGCTCCCAGCCCTGGCATCCCACTGTAACACTGACTGACTGACAGGACGCTACCTATGACTGTCATGTGCTCTACAGCACCGAGCCTTTCTCATCATTGGGCTGTCATCAAGGCAGCACATCTACTGGCACAGCGGTCTGCTTGCTGTGTGTGTGTGTGTGTGTGTGTGTGTGTGTGTGTGTGTGTGTGTGTGTGTGTGTGTGTGTGTGTGTGTGTGAGTGTATGTCTGTCAGTATGGTGCACACAAATATTCATCATGTTTGTTGTTTTTAAAATATATGTGCAGGGGGCATACACAGCGTGAATTTATTTCTCACATTTCAGCTGGCAGTATTCTACACTTCATGTGTTTAGATTCTGTATAAGGAAATACACAGTGGCGCTGCAATAAGATCAAGCTCTTGTTCATTTCTACATTTAGATTTAAACTTTCAAATAACTCCAAAAATTTAATTAAAAAAATCAATATTAATTCAACAATTAAAGCTATTTAGTAACCTCAGGTTGGGTTAGTTATATATTTAATTTAGTATATATTAGTTATATGTATATTTGTAAAAAAATAAAAATAAAATAAAATAGAATGCAGTTAAATATGTTGGAATAAGTTCATTCATATGTTATAATATGAAGAATTATTCAACTTTTCTGTTCCATTTGCCACTTTGCACAGTAATGATAAAAATATAATAAATCAGTTTTCTGTGATCAATAATCAGGTTTGCCTGGGAACACAGTGCCTCCTGAAAGTGTACTACAACCTTGAAAAGGCCATTGTTTTAAATTACCTCATCTGAACATGTGAATTCATGTTGCTTACAAGTAACGAGTCTCTGTTAGACACGGGCCTCAGGCAGAAGCAAAGAATTAATTTAAGTCCTTGATATTCACTACATACGGGAAGACTTAATTGAAGCCCTGGGTTGGTGTTACAGTAAATGAGAGAAAATAGTGTAATGCTGCATTCATTTTATAAAGTAATGTCTGTTTGTGCTAATCCAATTTATGGTTGAAAAGTGGCCTGAAGAAAGCCTGTTGTTAAGTTTGCATGTAGTCACTCTTGGCCACTCTGTCCAGTGCTCTGGGTGGATACCCATCATGTGGATACGCTTTTCCTCTCACCAGATGTAAAACTAAAGGTTCCCCAGACGGTAGCTATAGCACCCTGACTGCTCATCCTCATTCAAAGCTCAGTCTTCAAGAGGCACAGGAGAGGCTTCTTGATAGAAGCAACTGAATAAAACCAAAGGAATACGATCCAGATGCTAAGCATGTAAATGCAAAAGAATGAGCTGGCCTCTTTTGTCACCTAGGAAAGAGCAAGTGGCTTTTGTATTTGTGAATCAAGCTGAGCTCATTCTGTGAATACAGTCCTTGCTTCCCCCTCTGTGGGCCTGAAATGCCAACTATCTCTCCATTCCACCCCTTGTTGCTCTCAGCTCTTCGCCATGGCTCCCTAAATGCAAGGCCCTAACTTACACAACTTCAAAGAGAGACAGAGAGAGAGAGAGACAACACACAATTTTACACTTGCGTGCACACAAACAAATAAGGTGATATTGATTGGAACCATGGCTGCATTCATACTGATGCTCCTCTCAATAGATCAGTCATGCTCTTGCAGCTTACCCTGCTGCAGCCCTGCAGTTTAACACCACTAGCCTGCTCCATAGGACACATTCAATCCACCTGACACCGAAATAGCCCCACTAACCACACATACATGCACACTCTGCTCCTTAGAGCATGAACAAGCTCTGAAAGTCTAAATGTGATTGTTTACCTAAATGATGGCAATTCTAGTTCTAGTATTACAATAACAAAACTCTATTGATCTCTGTAGGGACATCGTTTCTTTACTTGCTGGGTTAAAGCACAGACTCAGTAACTGAACAGAAAGAACCAAAGTTAGTAGGAGTGTGTGGGAGTCTGGATGACAAGACAAACAGTAGATAGTGATGCTGAACACTAAAGAAAAAGGACTCTCATATTACTTAAGACATGTTATTACATCTGTTATTAACACCTCTCTGTTTATTTAAAGGGAGTGTTATTCTGTTTTTGCGGAAATGTGTTTCCATTGTCACATTAAGGGCACACGAAGCCTCGACAGTCACACTTAGTTGAAATCCAAAAGACACATTTTCAGGCTCAAAGTGTGGAAGTGGGAGTTGCAACAGTCCTGATTCACACTGCCACCAGCCCACAGATTGGCGGACACCTCTGAGGGAGTGAGAGCTGAATCATAATGTGACTCTCTTGGCTGCAAAAAGGGGGCCAGGAGCATCCTTCCTCTGCCTGTCCTGAGGTTGGAGTTAGTTGATTTTAAGGATGTCAACCAGAAATGCCGTTTCACTCAAATGTGCCGCGTAAATGTTTCATGCTTTTGCAAATCTGCAGTGATATGCCTTGTAAAGGGACAGATAATTGCGTGTAAACATGAAACAAGCAAGAGAAACAGTGATGTGCAATCTCTGTTTGACCTTTTGTCTATCAAATTTACCATGGTCCTGCTGTTGTCTGTGCATCTTGGGACTATGTTGACCCCCCCCCCCCCCCCCCCCCCCCAGGCCCAGCCTCTCCCTCCCACCTGTGCAGTTCTCAGAAGTTCTCAGAGAAGTGTCTGCGGCTGCGTCTGTTGCCTGCGTGGCTCGTCTGCGGATTAATGACCTCATTAAGGAGGTTAGTGCCCCTAATTGTCTTATGGACACAGATACACACACACTCATACACGAACATATACAGTCTTGTGTAACAGCCTAGAGGACATTTTAGTCTTACATATGCTCATACACACGAATGCTTACATGTATGTAGTAAAATATAAGCATACGTGTAAACACAGAAAACAGATAACTTTATAATCTCTAAACTTTATAAAATCTGTGCAGTTTGTCGGGTGTTTGCTTGATTGAAAGGTGTGTTAGTCAGTTCATAATCAGCTGTGGTGGCTGTAACTTGTTCCTCAGACCTCTGCTCCACAAAGCCTTCCTTCCCTTCAGCCAAATTTGGATTCTGTGGCTCTTGTGTGGCTCCACCATGATGTCGGGGGGGGGGGGGTAAAGCATTAAACCCAAATCGAGGCTTGAAGACAGCTTGTCAGAAACCTATGAGTGATGGCACAGATGATACATGCATGTTTTTTTTTCTACAGTCTGATCTGTACCCACAGTTATGCCAAAGCACCCACTAGTAACTGTAGCAGTGTTGATATCCGGCCTACAGGATTTGGATTCCTTTTAAAGCAGGATGTGATTTAATATTTTGAGGTTATGCAGTAAATCACATCAATCACCACATGGGTCTCTCCTCTTCATCAACTGACAAATTGATGTAGGGTGGAGACAAATGATGTGATTGGATGACCACAAACTACTGTATGTAAGAGCAGAAGAGATCGGGTGTTGCTCTGTGTATAATAAAAGCTTGTGCAGTATAGTCGAGCCAGGAGAAAGGATGATTAAGAGTAAATATTGTACTTGGAACAAATTTCCAGAATTATTTTGACAAAGAATCGTTGCATCAGTTGGAAATTTTTTTTTCCTGTTGTCGGACATCTGAACTGTTCAACAAAATATTTTCCTAAAAGCAAGCCCCACACACACACACACACACACACACACACACACACACACACACACACGCACACACAAGAATGCATACACTGTCATATGTCTACTAGCACCTGCACACACACACACACATGCACACGCACACACACAGACACAAAACCCTGTGTTGCCCTGCCTCCTGCATGACACCTGCACTGTAACACTAAAGTGTTTACAGGAAACACCATCCCTGTTGCTCTTGTGTTTGCCTGTTCAGGCCCCGCAGGGATAGAGGCCACCTCACTATCGAGCAGCCCTGTATGTGTCTGCTCATGTAGGACATGCCCCGTACATGCACGCACAGCCAGCATCTCATGCCTGAGTGAGTCTGCTGGCGGGCCCTGGGCTGGGAGGGCTGCCGAGTGCAGCCTGTATGGGCAGGAAAGAGTTAAAGTGCCACATTCCTGAGTTTAGAGGCTGCAACTAATATTGCAGTTTATTGGTGGAGGAGTTGGAGGCTGAGTGCAGCGTAGGTGTTTGCAGCTGGAGTGAGTCGGTGTGTGCCTGCCTCTCTGACTAAAGCGCACACACACACACTCACACATGCATGCCAGCACTGTGACACAAACACACACATTCACACACGCTTATGCACGCTTAAAAAAGAATGCTTAGATACAATAACAGACACACCTGCATGCGGTCTCTTGTTACTGCTCACCTGTGTTTAGTAGTCTGCTTCCCACTCAGTTTGATCCCCGGGGTTACTGGTCACATATCATTACTTTCATGCATAATCGACAGTTTCAGTGATATGTAACAGAAACCCATCAGTATCATATTTATGTTGGGTTAATTATATTTTATTTGGGGTTTATTATGACCACACATTTGATTATGTTTTTGGTGAGTTCTGTTTATGTAGCATGAATACAGAGCTCATTTTTATTTAAAAGAATCCGAATGTGTCAGTGTTTATTTTGAATATTACAATCTATAGCTTTTTTACATCAAAATTAACATGTCTAAGCGATTTTTAAATGTAGGTAATCCTGCTTAAAAAAAGGCGATGGACTCCTTTTACACTGCCAGCTGAGTTTCTGTTTGGAGAGGACACAACTGCAGGGTGCAATGTCATCACATGCACTAACAGGGCAGGGAGGAAAGAGTGAGCTGCTAGCTCCCGTGCAGACTGGTGCAATGGATCCATTGCATCTCATCCCCAGGTTGTGGAGGAGGAAAGTGTCGGAAGCCTCCGTGTGAGACGCTTTATTTTGAGGCTGTGCTCGCTCTTGCAACAACCACAGCATACTCTCAGTGGAAGGTAGCCGCTGCGTTTCTGGTTTAACAGTACCGTGCTGGGCAGTGTTTGTTCACAGTGTTTGTGTGCTCCGATAGATGTCACAGCATGGAATATGGGGGAAAATTAGTATGTTGAACCAGGTGTTGTGTTTAAATCACTGGTGATCAGAGCCGCAACTGGTAAATACATGTAACTAGTGCAGAGGAGTGAATGTCGATCGTACTCTTTCACGTTGCCCACGAAAGCCTGATGTCAGCTGGTCTTAGTGGGGCTTACGTGAAAGTCAGTTTAAACTCCTTTTAAAGTATCCAGGTGTTTTTAGGGGTGGCATTTGTAAAAAAACTGAAGAGTTTAATGCAAATCGATATTGATCTTAACAAATTTGTGGTGAGACATCAAATAAATAGCTTCCCAAAATGACGGTATATTCCTTTAATTGGTGAACATTAAACTTTGAAATGATTCTTTTATATTGTTAAAATGGGCCTAAAACACAACAGTTCCACACACTTGTACCGCCCATTCAGAGCGGTCTCGCGATGTCAGCCAGTTAACTTCTGTCTGTGCGACTCTGAAGCTTCTCCATAAATATCCTGCTCTTGCTTGCGGTGTCTGAAATTGCTATTTGCATAGCTCTTAACATAGTATTGCTGCAGTGTGAGCTGTCCCTTGAATGGCAGAAGGGAAGAGGAGCAGGGTTAACAAGTGCATGGCAACAGCCCACAGTGCGAAGCTTGTCACTCACAGAGGAGGGAACCCCACATCGTTCAGTAGCCTATGAAGTGTCAAGACGATGCGGAATGTGACTTTCAGGTTTCAGGAGCTCTGAAGGCCGCATGTTTAGCATCTTTCCTCTCGTTACCCTGCCTGGTACATTCCTCTCTGGTGTGGTAGAGGTAGGGAGTTGTTGCACACACACACTGGGTTGTATCTGGATTTCATCACCACTGAACAATCCTGCTCCCAATTAACTCACACAGAGAGAGGTAAGTGAGGCAAGAGCTCTTTAAAGTGAGCGCTGTCGCAATCAGTGTTTAAATACTGATCTTTAAAGGGAATGACAAGCGTTGTGGTACATCAAAACCATCAGGACTTTTTAAAATGAAAGCTGAAGTCACTGGTTTACCTCTCAGTCACTACTCAGCTGTTTTATGGTTGATGGTGATTTGTATGTACTTACAGTATTTAAGGAGGCTAAATTTAGCTCCAGATCATGTGGCTGCTGGGATCATCCAGCTTCTGCTCACTAGTTAACAGGTCTTGACCAGGCATAATCTTGTTTTGTGCAAAGCCAAACATTTTCTCTGAAACAATCTATAGCTTTGATTTTACTTTTTTTTTCTCCCTCTATTGTAACATTTGGTAATTGAATACACATACAGTGGATGCTAATTGGAATGGGAAAACACTGCCAAAAACTATTGTTGCTGTCCAACAGCGCAGCAGCCAGATTTGAAGTGACTAAAATTTGCAACCAACAAACAGGTTTTCAGTTGCCTGATTCTGGGGCTATTTCTACAAAAAACAATGGAATAACAACGGAAAGACAAAAATATTGACACATATCCCCTGCAATGTATGATTGTTGAGCTCCATTCGTTTATTGCCTCATCCCCCTCCCCTTACCCCCGCCTCAATCCCCCACATTATAGCCATTTACCTAATTGGATAAAACGACTCCTGGATGTAAGCCAAAGGGGTTTTATAGTCCGTGTTTGCGATTCGGATGTTTGATTATAAGCTCTCTTTGATAATTACTCCCAGTTTGCTACCAGCCAGCCGGGCCCACTCTCTTTATCGCTTCCTCGCCGTGCTGTGAGCAGCAGTTGTGTGTGCCCAAAATCAGCCACCGGGCTGTAAAAGGTACCACAGCATGCCTTCTGGGCCCAACATCATAGGCGTGTTTCGTGCCCAGTTTACCAAGGCTAATTATCTCTAATTCGAGGTAATGGCGTGATCAAGTGTGTGCTATTATCACAGATCCCCACTCACCCTCCTCTTTCAAACTGCTAGTCCTTCAAAGGTTAGCATTCCCTAGATTTGTTGTGCTTCTGCTGATTGGTCTCCTGTTTCCACTTCCTCCACACTAAACACATTCCATCCTTTATCCCCATCTGTTCCTTTTAGCGTGGACCACTCGACATTCACATGGATCTGAAACATAGTTAATGCATCAAGGATTCATGATTGTAAGTGAGAGAGATAGCTAGCCTCACCTGCACTGGCCCTGAGGGGGTCCTTGAAGCTGATGTGGTTATCAGTGCGCTGAGAGGAAAGGAGACATAATCCATTCTGTGGCTCATGGGGGTCTTTCATCGACCTTCCCTGTTCTGAAAGAGTCTTTCCTGCAGGTCTTACCCAGGGCTGCGATATGGCCGGTCCTTACCATCCCTCCAGCCCTGCTGATATGGCCCAGCTCTATTAGGTCTTGTCTGCATGCTTGAGCTCATGTCAGTTACGGAGCCTCTCTGCCCAGAGGGCATTAGTTGGCAACTCTGGAAGGTAAAGACCCCAAGGACATACTGAAAAGTTGGAAATTATTATAACTTAGTCCACTTTCTTAGTACAGTTCTGGGAAGCTCAGAAGCACTTCTTCCCTAATTATGTTTGGTTCAAACTATAAACTTTTTCTGCACTTTCACTTCACCCATAAATTGAAAGGTTAGGTGCACATGCTCATCATTCACACGTGTTTTACATTTTGTTTCAGTTTTCATATTGAAACTGTGGATCTAATGCGCAATTTTGTTCATTTTTTTGAATTAGAGAAAATAATGTGTGTCAGTTGTTTTGACACAAAAAGAAGGGTTGACCCCAGATTTTAATTACACCTGCAGCTCTTCGTCTTTTTCTCTCAATCGCTCTTCAGAATGATTTTTTAAGATGCTTTTTCTGTACTTCAGTTTTTTGTCACACTTGCATGCATGCCGGCATAGACACACACACACAACACACACACACACACACACACACACACACACACACACACACACACACACACACACACACACACATACACACACATAAACAGACACATGCACGCAGCACCAGTGATTACCATTGTTCTAATCCTTTTATTTTATTTCCCTCCCCATCGTTGCCAGCTCTTTGGCAGCCTGCATGCAAATGTGGTGGGTAATGAGCAGAAAAAGGCATTGAGAAAGAGGGGGTAGGAGAGAGAGAGAGAGAGAGAGAGGGAGACACAGAGAGACAATTTCTATGCCTCTGAACAATCAAAAGAGCAGCACACCCCCATTCTTTGTACTTTCCTTTGGCTTGTCAGCGTGTGTGTTTGGTGTGTTGGTGGGTTGGGTGTGTGTGTGTGTGTGTGTGTGTGTGTGTGTATGTGTGTGTGTGTGTGTGTGTGGAGGGTGGGGGTGGGGGGCTGTTGCTGTCATGTGTCTGACAGATATTGAAGATAATTGTCCGCTTTCTTCGTCTTGCCTGTGTAATTCCACTGCTGCTGCAGCTTGAACAACATTCACCTGGGCAGAAGAGGAGGGTAAGGCGGATGTGAGAGGGAGTTTGCGGAGAGTGGGGGTTGGTGTGTTTGGTTAAAGGAAGAGGAGTACACTCCAGTTACTGCTGTTAGTGAAATCTATTTCATAGTCAGAGTGGATTCATTTGGGCTTTGTCCTGCTGAAGGTGTTCTGCTGCACTGAATGCTGATTGCTTCCATGTTGCGGTGGAAGAAGAGAGCCTGTAATAGCATATAGGCACATTTAGGTGTCCATAGAAAGTTTGCCCAAGCTGTGGGTCCTTCAGTGAGCGAGAACAGTCCCTGTGGTGCTGCGGGAGGAAAGCACATGGTGAAGTCATGGAGACCCAAGTTGCAGAACAGGTGTCTCATTGGGTGGAATACATTTGAATGATAAACACCCAGGAGAGGATTATTCAGGCATCTCCAGCCCTGGATGGAGGGCATCTACTATTAATGAGATGGAGGGATTCAGATTTCCAGACCAGCTCCTGGCTACGCATGGGAGCTTTGCACTGTTAAAATGTTGACTCTGGGGGACAAAAGGATTCAGGTGGGTTCGTGTCCTGGAAGTTCTTCAGTGTTCGTTACGATGAACTGCTCACACTGAACACTCTCCAGGCACTGGAACACTTTACCTCTATGCATAACATCTACTGTGAAGAGTAGATACAGCAATCTGTCTTTTAAGAAAAGACTGTAAGACTTTTAGTGAGTCTTGTTTTGACAGTATCAGCAATTCAGATTACAGATGAAAATTAGGAAACTAAATGGAAAGGATTCATAAATATTTAGTGCTAGTGATTTAATCTGCTGGGTTAAACAAGTGACACATACACACACACATTCGTGCATACATTGCAAACATAAAGACAAACAGACTACACAAGTCAAGGTCCACATGTGGGGACAAAATGGTATGACCCAATGATTGGCTGCATCACAGCAATGTATTAAACCTACTTTGTCTTGATTAAGGATACCTATCACCATCTTAGTCATCTTGATGAACTAAAGCGATCTGATGCAAACTGCGGATCAAAACAAGCTGAGCATTTCTGTTGGTACCAAATGGAGGAGAGAAAAAAAAGAAAGAAACAGAACTTGAACTCAACCCGTGCATCTGTTGTTTTTTCCTAAGTTCTAGGAAAGCTGGGGAATGGGAAGAAGGCCGACTGAAGCCTTGCTTTTCCTCCTCCTTTCAGCCCAGACTTCTTCACTGCTTCCACTGACCCCTCCTCTTTTAGGCAATGCTGAAAACACTGGAATATGCAGCCAAATCAAACAATGGTGGGTCCCATTGCTAAGCAGTGTCTAGAAGGACTGGGCCGTCCTCCAAGCCTGTGGTCACTGGAAACACTGGTGAATGCTGGGATAATACTAGGCTTTAACAGAAGCAGCACTCTTCCCCCCTCCACCCACATGCACACGCTGACACACTGTGCGTGTAGACACACACACGGACACTAAAGCGTGCACAAAGGCGCGCTGCGGCCTGGCTGCTCATCACTGACTCCTATATTGCTGAGTTCTGATGCAACACCAGCTGTAGAGGCTCATTTGTTGATCGAACTCAACATGTAGACACGTCAAACTGTTCCTGAGTCCTTAGCTATGATGATGCACATCTTCACACTGTATTCCAAGCCCAGAGGGGTGAGGTCACCTGTCCACAGTGAGGTCAGACTGTGACTGTGGTACTGTATGAGGTGGCTCTGGTGTCTGTCCAGGACTCCATTCAATCAATGGGCTGCAAGTTCATCCTCTAATTACTGCAGTGGGCGCCCCTCGCCTCCTCTCGGCAACTTATCAATAACACACTTCCACTTCTTCCCCGGGAGCCATAAATCTTTGGTGCTGAGCCTCCTTCAGTCTCCAAGTAAACGGCCTAGAGGAAGCCTGGACACATGTGTTAACAATCGTTGACAGGTCTCCCCCCACCTCGGGTAAAGGCCGTTGGAGAAGGGAACATGTTTACATTTTCTTGTTGCTCCACTGACTTAACAACATTGCTGTTTGTCTCCATAGTTCTTGTTTCACTCTGTATCTTTACCTCTCCCCGTGTTTCCTCCCTGTGCTACTTCTCTCTCTCTCTCTCTCTCCTCTCTCTCTCTCTCTCTTTCTCTCACCCTCCCCCTGTCTCCCTTTCTGTGTCTCTCTGTCGTTGTCTCACTGTTTCTGTCTCTATATGGTCTTTTCTATTCTTTCTCTCTCTCTCCCTCCCTCTCTCTGCCTCTGTTTCTCTGCCAGAGGGGCCAGGATTATGTCTAGAGTAGGGGGAGATAACCTGTAGGCCATGGATGAAGGGATTTGGAAGATGGAAAAGTTTTTTTTTTTTTTTTTTTGTTAAGGTGGGAGGGAGGGCAGAACGATGCTGGATGCAGCATGGAGCTGTTGGATTTATCACTGTACGGAAGGTGGGAGAGAGAACGATGCAGGGTTGAAAAGAAGACAACCCACCCAGAGCACATGCTCATCATTCAAATACAGACTTGGTGCTCACGAAATAAGCATCTTATGATATTCATTATAGCCCCAACAACAAAAGGAATTACTGGCTCCTAATCTTAGAACATAGGTAATTCTCAAGGGTCTTCAGTGCTGTGGGAAACTGAAATTTTAACAGCGACAGCCTCTGTTCTATAGATAGAGAAAACTAAGGAGAGAAAGGGGAGTTATAGTTAATGTGAGGGATTAGAGAATGGCTGAAAAAAGCAACAAGGCTTCCTCTCGTCTCTTTTATCTCAAAGGTGCAGCTCCAGAGGGTTGACACGGGGGGGAAAAAAGCCATGTCACGACATTGCATATGCTTATGTGTGCATGCACATTTGTGCACACATGCCAGCATGCACACACACCTATACTCTACCATTTTTATTGGACATTTTCTTTTCATTGTCCTTTCTTTTTTCGTTCTCTACGTAGGTTGAGACAGCACTGAACAATGAGCTTGTGCAGGTTGAGTGATTCCAGCATCCAGGTGATGCTCCCCAGACACATCCCAGTGTGCTGTCCTACACCTGAGAGCTTCTATGGCTTTGAACCCAAACAGGGTGTGGCAATCCCATTACCTGCCTGTCCTCTGCTGTCTCCTCACTGTAGCACGGTAGAAGAACAGGGCTTTAAATGGACAGGTGGTGCTGTAGGCAAGGTGACATGCAGAGGTACAATATACACTGCTGTGTAACCACTTACTATTGAAATTACAGCGGTGTGGTGAGATTTCACAGTACAGGTAGAGGGTGCAGATAATGGAGGTCAAGGCACTGGATGCACCGTGTACCACTGATGGACTCCTCACCACAAGCTGTTTGGCAAAACTTTTTTTTTGTAGAGCTCAAGGATATATGATTGAAAAAAAAAAAACAATTGTAAAGGACACATCCATTTGAATTCTGTCAAAATGAGAAATGCTTAAATGCCCACAAGAATTCTTCTTCAGAATTCGTTCAGATATACACACAGCATGTATGATGAATGATATCTACAGTAGGAACAAAAGATGGCCTTACAGTTAGCAATAATGTACCAAAATAAAACTCCTCAATGCACAGTGCTCAAAGTAATTCTTCATGGAAAGGAAATTTATATTTTAAAAATAATTTACAATAATGAAAATATTTTCCTTCTGAATTTAGAAAAAAAGCTTGTGTCCAGAGTGCTCTCTTAATATTTTCCAGTTTCTTACCCAATAAAAATATGAATTTTTTTTTTCCATGTAAGATGATACTCTTCTTATGAGCTAGGTTGTTTTGTGGATGGTGTCCTACTGTTGTAGCAACCCTGGTGTGTCTATTTTGGAGAAAAAGAAAAAAAATGCTTAAACAAACATGCGTAACTGTTTGTATGAGTGCGTGTAGTGTCTCTATGCGTGTGTGTGTGTGTGTGCTAGAATAAAGTACATATGTGTTTGCATGCTCCAGCAATGTGCAACGCATTAAGTTCTGGCAGTCCCTCCACATGGGCTACATAAGTTTGATTCATATGTACAGTAGTGCTCCAAAAGGCTGGTTTTCTTTCCAGGAGTTGCCAAAGATGACTCACTTTAGCACTCAGGATACTCTGTCGAAGGGACTCTGAATGCTCTTTTCAGACTAAGAGGACAAACAGGGGAGCCAGTGGTCAGTGACAGCAGATACATCTTTGACAGCGAGCCTCCGCTGTGCTACAGTTTCCTGTTTGCTGGATCACAAAGCAGAGCGTCTTGAGAATTTGCCCAGAATTTACTTTCTCTCTTCCATTCCTCGTGTTGTTGTTGTGGTGGATGATGGCAGTGCCTGGAAGTGTGTGGGAGAGAGGAGGTGAGTGCAGACTTGGCACGTGGCCTGACTCCCTGCTGTTCAGAACGTATCACGCCAAGGTTCTTTTAATTAGGCTGATCAAGTGTTTTGTGGGAACTGGACCCATGCTCCATGCCATTAACACATCTTCAAGCACGACTCCCACTCCCCCTCTGCATCTCTTTATCTTTCACATGTTTCCTTTAGGGGTTTTTATCTCCTTTTATTATCACATTAGAGACACTTGCTACTTTTTCCCTCACTGTCTGCCAAGGGATGTTTTTTACCTGAAAAGTGTTGAGATATCACACTGCAGCTAACAATGCAACTAACACTGCTTTTGTTTCTCCTGGATAAACAACAAACTAATAATTGCTGTGTGCATCGCATTCCCGGGCAAATCTGATTTTACAGCGAGTAATTAAGACCAGTTTTCTTACAACATTTTGAAAATTTTCAATAATTTATGTGTATACACAGTGGACAATGAGTTTACAGTACGACCTTCAGAATTTCTTGTGCTTTGCTAAGCATAAACAGTCTGAATGTCTGAGGGCAGTGATAAGAACAGTAGTGATTTCTTTTCCCGATGAAGCACAACTGTTCACTGGACACAAGACATCTGAGCTGCGAAAGTCATAGAGGCCCCTGAAAAAAAAAAGAGCATTTGGAAAGGTAATTTTCTTAATATTTAAAAACATTAGCACTTTCTGATTTTTCTTTTCTTTCTTTATGTTTTGAAAGAAAATAGCACCTGTGCGCTGGCCTCCTGGAGTGTGCTGTCCATCAGCGGGATGTTGTATGCTGCTGTTGTTCAAGGTTGCCACGGTAACTGTCCTCTTTATTTCTTAGGGGGCCCAGAGGCTTTTGGGTTGCATATTTTATGCGTGGAATGTAACTCCCAGAAAGAAGGGGGGTGGGGAGGGGGGAGGGGGGGGGGTGTTCAAAGTACAAGTGGAGCAGCTGATCTTAGAGCATACGTGTGTAAACCCTCTCGTCTCTGGTCTCTCTCTCTGCTGGCTTTGTCACCTCTATGCATATCAACTTAACTGACATGATATAATAACAACTGGAGTCATGGAGTTTGCACCAAGAAACAAATGAGCATTACGGGAAGAGTGTAGCCGAGTGTACTGTTGTGGCTGTGGCACCTTTCTTCCACTGATACAGTTGCCTGCTCTCTACTGACTCCTACAGCATTTCTGCCCTCTGTGTCTGTGCTTTTATTGTGAAACTGTGAATTTATTCAGGCTTTGTTTATATGATCACTCGGATATGTAAAAGCCTTTTGAGCTGACAGAAACACTGACGCATATTAACTAAAATATGTTGGGTAAATACACATGCTCGGCAGAATCATATCAATTAATGATGCCATTTCACTGCTTTACCTGGATAGAGAATGTGATTAAATATAGAGAGCTGCCTAAGAAGAGCTGAATGAAGTAGCGTGAAATTCCTACCGCCAGTAGTAAAGGCTGCATCCTTCTTTCTGATCTTAAACATACACATTCCTATACAAGTTTGTCACACATCAACAAAAACAAGGGGTGGAGGTAATATTTATGGTGCTGGAAAAACATCATTTTCTTTCAAGTGGCATTATGGCACATAAATAATGACCCTGTATGACACATATGGGGTCATTATTTATCAACAGTGTGGACACTCACCACAACCCCGCCTCTCCCACACACACACACACACACACACAAAAAGTAAAATAAGCTAAACCCTCTCGTTACCGACTCAGCGTCCTCTGGGAGTTGTGGAGATGAGATCCTGAGCGGTAACATCCAAAGCCCCCCACCCCAACCACCCCCTCCTCCTCCGCCTCACGGTCCACTGCCCAAGTCCTACCATGAAATACAAGCCTACAGAGGTCACAGTGATTGACCTGTGTCGTAAAACGCCAAGTGTGATGCATGCTCAGACGCTGTCTGTTCACAGATCCACAGCTTGCTGTGTACAGTGTAGCCATGTGGGGCTTGGTAGAGTATGTTTGTGATTGTTTCTGAATTTGTTTGATATTCTTTGGTGAGTGGATCCATCCAAATGGCAATATTTACTCTCCTGCACATGTGTGTCAAATATTTCAGGAGATTGCAAGTTTTTTTCCTTTCTTTCTTTTTTTAAAGTGTTTTTTCAAAGCTTGTACTTCTGTGTTATTTAGATGGATCATTTTATGTGTGGACAGATTTTTAGAGTAAGCATGCCAGTGACTTGCTTTCTCTCTTGCTGAGCTCACTGATCTGCATTGTATATCCTTCCATCCATCCTGTATTGCAGGGATAAGCCGTGAGGAAATGAGCCGTTGCACAGAAATGCAGTTTCTGTAAAAAGCTAAAACTATTTGAGTAGGTCAAAAGGAGTCTATTCTCTTGTCCTCATCTGTCACCAGTTGTGTCCCTGGTGTGTCTGGCCGGGGTGTATGAAGTCCCATAACACTGGGCTGTGTCTGAACACCATCTAAAGACCAGCACTGGCTCTGTATATAAACACTAAGTAGGAAATGATTTCCAGACCCCACTTTTTTCTCCGTCCACCATACTTGTTTAGTCTCTCCCTTCTTTAACACTTTGTGAAGAGAGAAGATTTAGACATGTATATCTAAGACTTAAGCCCGAGTGGTGCACTACATGATCTTGTATACATCCAGCCCCTTTTTTCAGGCTCCTCTCCTCCTGTCAAGGTGGATGGTAGTCACCGCGGTGGATGTTGGATGTGAATGCAGGAGCAGCATGGTCATCATTGCGGGGCATACAGAGGAGTGGGAGGAAGGACAATAGAGGTGAGCGATCCTCAGGGGGAATCTCACAGGGGTAAATGAAGAAGGGCTGTGTTGCTTTGGTTGAGAGGTCAGTGCTTAGCATGCAGGCGAACTCTTTGTGGAAGCACGTGTAAAGCCTAACCATATCAAGGGAACTCAGAGTGAAGTGTAAGAGTCAGCGTTAGACAGGGCACCTTTTTTTGAGGCGTTGATATGGAATGATAACAGGCGCATACTCACCCAGTTATGTTCATCAGTGAAAATACAGTGGAGGGCTTGCAAGAGCGAAAACCCTGCAATGTCCTCAGTAAAGATGGTGTGCATGGGTTTGTGTGTGTGTGTGCACGAGGTGTGTCCTAATGAAATTCAGTATTGATCTGGGCAAAATAGACTTTATACATCATTCATGCTCTCTATCAATCACACCCTGCTAAGTTTTCCAAAGCTGTTTGTTTTAGAGGAGCAGAAAGAAAAAAAAAAAAAACTCCAAGCAGAGCAATAATTACTTTGAAGAGATTGTTTTAAAGTCTTTCCTTTAGCCTTTTCTCAAGGTGTAACAAGCTTATCTGTCAAAGACAATGTCTATTGAATGAACTGCTTAATTTGAAATTGATTGAGGTTCTTTTTGGTTTAGGTGGGGAAAAACTCTTTTCCGCAGACCTGATAGAGACTTGGGAATTTAAAGCCCCGCCAAAAGACAGGTCACATTAAGACAAGGCTTAGGTGGGAGAGGTGTATCCCTGACGAGATAAAGACACATTCGTTAGTGTGGAACAACATTGAAGGAACAGTTGAGATAGTGCCATCCTCTCTTTTTGTATGGTTTGGTGGATGTTAGCAAAATCCTATAGGGTGGATACAGACAAAAAGCAAAGAAAATAAACACAGGACGTGGTAACCTGACACAGGAAACCCAGTGAATGCTGGGAGTGAGCAGTGAACCGTACTTCCTGTAGGACAGCACAATGGCAAGCGGTGGCCCCAGATTCCTAAAAGAGGCTGTAGTCGCAGGGACAAGGAAGGGCAGCCTGTGTCCTCCGGTCCAGGGCTGATAAGAGCATAGATAGAAATGGCATTTATGTCCCTCTCACTGCTTTGGGAAAACAAAACATCCTGAGGTTGCCGTGGTTACCCGTTTCATTAAACATTAAAGAGCAAATAGCAAGTGAAAACATTCAGTCCAGAGTTTTGTCACATGTCCAAGCGGTCCAGAATACATGTTTGTGTCACCAAATGGTTCCTTTGTCTCTGGGACATGGAAGACAAACACTTCCACTGGGTAGGAAACCAACCTTCTTCACAGAGTGTCTCCAACACTTGGCATCTCTCTTGTTTTTCTGCTGGTTCTGTCACTCCCTTCACTCGGTTTGCCTCCTCCATCAAAGACATCCTCTAGGATTTTATGGAAGATTGCAGTTTGTGGACTGGTGATCCTTCAGCGGTTTCCGCCACCTGCCTTTTTGAGTAGTGGGAGACAATCCTCTTCTTTTAAGATGATGCTGCATTTACAGCATTTTTGAAAGAAGTGGAAGACCTGGATGAAATTTTACAACTTCTTGCGGGGTTAAAACGATAAAACATTGTCACTGTCCACATTTGAACATGATGTACTGTTCCTCTTGAATCAAGCAATCAAGCACCAGTTTTTTTTTTTTTTTTTTTTTTTTACTTTATGTAAGAAACCTCTCTGGCATCCTGCAGCTGGCATCGTTGGTAGCATTAGTGTAATAAAAGTCATAATTTTAACTTTTATTATGTTAAACTGCCAAGATCAGTGGATTCACTGCTTTATTTGCTGCTCTGTTGATGAACTTCCTGATATAGGGTGCCACAAAAACTCTTATTACTTCTAGAAAAATTACACAAATGTTTTTCATGGTTGGCAGCTCATACTTACTGTAAATCCAATGTTAGACATCTTCTTTGTGCAGCAGCTTCTGCACAGTGAAGGCATTTTTACACAGAGGCCAAACCATGCAAGTTGCTCCACATTGCCATTGTGCTGCCCTCTCAATGTAAAGATGACCATTTGTAACTCTTTACAGTTACAACATTAACTATGAACTAATATTAGCAGCTAATCTTTACATGAGCACATACCCTGATGCATGAAAAGCATTAATGAGCTTAACAGCAATTAAACTGATGCTAGTTACAGAGACTGTCGCTGAAGCATCAGCAGAAACACCACCCACCATGTGTAGCCCTCCTTCTGACCTACTCAGGTAAAGACTTGCGAGTCTACCTGTGCGACTCCACCAAGCAAGGCCACTGACAAGATAAACAGTCCTATTTACCCTGAGTACCTAAACTTCTTCCATACTTAACACTGTGTGCCTGGACCCATTCCTGTGGTCTCCTGTATACAATAAGTAAGCATCTCCATGCTAAAAGACAAAGAAATCTAGCTAATCTCCGGCCCCTTCACCTGGGGGGACTGGGACGGACATGTGGAAGGACAACCACATGTTATACTTTTTGGGGCCTTGCGCTGACCTAGAGGGCTTAGTGAGGGAGGTGGTGAGCTACTGACCCGGACGAGGCAGAGAAGGGCATGAGAGCGATGTGGAGAGTGCTGTGCCATTAACCGAGGGAGAGTGGTTGAGTCTGAGAGGTTCAGAGAATTGGCGATTGATGGCCGCCACCTTTTCAGTAAAGAACGAGGCAAAGATACGGGCTGAGAGGTCCAGTGGATTAAGTATGCCCTTTGGATTAAAAACCAGTGGCTGAAAGTAACTACTCAAGTGCTGTACTGACATACAGTTCTGATGTACTTGAATAATTCTACTTTCTGCTACTTCATGCATCTGCTCAGCTACAAATCAGAGGCAGGAATTATCCTTTTTATTCTACTACATTTATTTCATCATTTTAGTTTTAATACTAGTTAATTATCAGATTCACATTAATGATATATAATTATAGGTTAAAATAAGATAACACTCTTTATTGAGACTTTATTGATCCCCAGGGAAATTCAGAAGCTACCCAGCAGTATATAAAGTAATTAAAATTGGCCCCTCCTTTACTAGCTAAAATATTAAAGTGATGGACACATTAATACATTAGTAATTATAATCCAGTAACATAATATATATATTACTCTGAAGTGGGCAATTTTGCATAATGACTACTTATACTTTTAGTACTTTAAGTGTTTCTACACTGTGGTGTTGATACCTTTACTAAAGTACAAGAACTGAGTGCTTCTTCCACCACTGCCTAAAACCATATGAATTAGTCACTAAGCAGCATTATCCTGTTCGGTAACTTGGCTGCTAATAAAAAAAGGAGCATGATGAAGTAAGTATGTCTATCTGCAGATCTGACAGAGCGTCTGTGACTGCTCCACCCTTCCTCCTCCTCCCTTCATCCTTCCCCACTGACCTCTCTCTGTCTTCTCCCACGCGTAACACTGTCAAACATTCTTGTTTTGTGGCAAAATTGTTTCAGTGGCACTGATTATCCCAGCAGGTATAATACAAATAACTCGCTTGTGGATTAAGATTTGGATTAACAGAACATTGAATATGCATACAGAGGATTGAATAAAAACTGTAAACACATGTGATATTATTTCAGCCCATATATGGTGAGTGTGACTTTCCACCCAACTTGATATGTTTAAGGTAGTTTGTCTGTGTAGAGTCAGGAGATGAAAGGCTTACTCCAAATAAAAAATCAATCTTTTCCACAAGAGAGAAACATTAGCCAGGTATTTAAACATATTGATATGAGTACTACATCTGTTCAAAGTGAGCAGGGTGGGCTTCCCCCCCCCCCCCCCCCCCCCCCCCCCCCCCACGCACACATGCACATACACACAAACTCAAGGCACAGGAATGGTGCATGATTTTTTCTAAATGCCATGTCTTTGTTCCTTTTCCATGATACCCATAAAAACCAACTGAAAAAAAAAATGGAAGTGGGATGTCTGTGCTTCTTATCTGGCTGTTTTGTTTTGTTGTTGACCCCATAGCGTGAGTGTATATTCACGGCCAGTTCCTGCAGGCCTTCCCCGTCAAACCAGGCATGCGTGTTGGCTCGCCCACACCTATCTGCGGCATTGTCCATTCAATATGATTATCGCTGACCCACACCGCCTCCTGTCTCCGGGGCTCACATGAACCAGTGCTTCCTCCAAGGAAGGAAATGTTCGTTACCCACAGGCAAGTGTCACACGACTACACTGTACAGACCCAAAAAGGCAAGTTTGACTGAAAAATTCATATGTAAACTGATCTCTCTCTCTCTCTTTCTCTCTCTCTCTCTCTCTCTCTCTCTCTCCCTCTGCACTTTCACCAAGGAATCCAAATTATTCCAAGTTTATTCACATAGGCATAAATGTAAGCCACTTGAGCAACATATTGTAATCACTAAGTTATCTCTTGAAAGCTCTTACTTCTATCCTTCTCCCTCCCCTTCTCTCTTCCTCTTTCTCTTCGACACACACATACACACTGACACATGCACAAACAGTTGGGCAGTGGGACTATGAGGGAGAGGGAGATCATTTGTCTCAATCTGCAGTGATGATAGTTTATCAGAGGCTGGAGGAGTGGAGTGGGAGCAGGTGGTGGAAGCAGGCTTTGTAAAGAGACCACAGTAATCAGATCTGCAGCTCAGCTCGGAGCTGGAGGAGTCCAGCGCTGACCTACCAACCAACCAAACAATTGCACTGGGTTAGCTTCCCCCCACCTGGATTCCTGGGCGGCCAATGAGACGTTGCGGACAGTGGGCCATGGAGGCAGGACCCACAGTCACTGTCTTCGACCTGGACCTTCCAGGGGGTGGAGCTCCCAGCATTCAACCTTAAATGTGACTAACCAATTTAAGAGAACTTACAGTACATTACAGTGGTCTCTACTTGCTAAAAAAGTTATTGTATCCCTACAATTTCTATAATTTCTTTTTCCTATAAACTGTATGGAATTCATTTAATAGCATTTAATGCGTCAACTGTTTCACACTGAGTTGCTTCTCCTCGCCTCATACTCTCATAGTCTTTCTATTTCTCTCTGACCCATCCACTTGTGGCAACAATAGATGGTCTTTCTCTCATTCATACAGTGTAGTGTATAGTAATACTGTGGTGGTTGCTATAGCAACCCTCTAGTCAGACGATCTCATTACTGGCCCTTAGACATTTCTTTCTCACTCACTCTCTAAGGAATTACCACTTTTCATTATGATTTCCCTCCCCTCTCTCCCAACTACCCCTCCTTCTTTATCTCTGTCTCCCCCTCTCTCCCTCATCCTTCCCCCCTCAAAGGTCAGATGTCCTCCATGGTGGGGAGAGAGGAAATCTGTAAAAGCGTTGAGGTCTATTCAGTAACCCCCGTCCTCCCCCTCCGATTGCACCCCACAATCATTCTGTTCCTTTCTATAGCTGCAAAGAAAGGAGCCAGAAAAGAAGGGAGGGAAGAGAGGAGCCTTGAGTCTGCTTTTCTTTAGAGCACATTTTAAAATCTGTTTCTTTTTTCTGCCCTTCTCTTTTCTCTCCTCAAAGCTTCCTTTTGTGTGGAAAATAGCTCCTTGAACTGATGGTGGAGTAGTGGTCTGTGTTGACTTTTTAAAAATGTTCCTGTCCACAGTCAATAGCCCATAAATTCACGCACACACACGCGCACACATACATTCACTTTGTGCACACATATATTCACATGACATTCACACATATGGATGTGCATGCAACTTTGAACAAATTGTTGCTCATGCACGTATGCATCTTTTCAGGTAAATACACATATATATACACTCACTTAGCTTTTTCCGATATTTACCAAAGCACATATAATGTATTTTACAGTAATATTTATCAATTCAATATTATTTGTATACAGACACTTCTGAAAATATGCATTTTGCATTTACATACTGGTTCAGAGGCTCCAAACAATGTTACAGTAACAAGCTACATTGTTGCAGAGTCAAACCAAAGACACACAAAAGTTGTACATCATAAGGGATGGTTTGTTATTAAATGGTGTTACTCAAGGGACAGTTGTTGTTATACTTCATCATACAACATGCAGTTGTAGAGCACCGACATTGATAGTTAAAAAAAAAAAAAGGGATGTTAATGTCCATAATGCCAAAAATACTCAGAGTACACAAAAAAAATAGTTAACAAGGCAACTCCCAGTTGAATCCATTATTATAGTAACAAAGATGGCAGAGCCTGTCCTACCTCACACTTGATCTCTCTGCTGTATTTCAAACTTTCACTCTTTCATTTTCCGTCTGCTACAAAGGGACAGTGGACAGTGGGCAGATCCATAAGCCCTATTGCTCCATCTTGCATTGATCCATATGGGGCTCTATTCAACTGCATTGGCCGCACAATTGATCCCGGCCTCTCTGCTGTGGTAAACATTTTACTCGGCTTGCCTCCATCCTGATCAATAGCCTTCTTTTAATAATGTATCTCATTGATCAGTTTGGCCCCTGAGTAAATTGATCAATTATTTTAATCCTTTTTTTTTTTTTTTTGGTGTGGTGTCAAATGAGGGGCAAACTAGTCTCGGTTAAACGCCCGGCCCCTCTCTGTGCTGCTATACTGAGTCTTCACATAATCTGCCCTCTTTAGAGGTTATATAATTCCAAATATGCTGGTCCATTAAATCATGTCACTATGATATGAATGTTAAAGAGTCAGAGATTATCAGTGTTTCAGAACAGAAGTGATACGCAAGCATTGTATTTTAGTTCTGAATAGGATGTAATTAATCATTTCCTTTTTATTATGTACTGTCAACAGATAAAACAGACAACTTCTTTTGAAAGCTGCGTGTAAGGTGGTATAGTTGCTGTGTTTTCTTTGTGACTGGCTGCGTGCTGATCAGGCTGTATCTCTCCACCTTCATCCCTGTGATGGATTTCAAGGGCATTGGTCATCAGCATTGGTGAGGTAAAGGCACTCCACCCACCACATCTCATTACTAGTCCTAATTATCCTGACAAGTCACCATTGGCTTGTGTATGCGCGTGCGTGCGTGTGTGCGCACGTGTGTGTCTTGACTTCACAGACACAAACAAAGCTGTAAGAGCACACAGGAGCACACATGCATTTATTCTTGGCACAGACACAAGCATAGACTGAATGCACAGACATAAAACAGCGAAGCAGCGGATCAATAGCCAGCTTGTGTCCCTGACTTCATGGAAGGCAGCAGAAAAGGTATTTGAAATCCAAAGAGTTATCAGAGGCAAGAGAAAACAGGGAGGAGGCAAAGTCTTTGTTAGTTTGACCTTGCTGAGATTTATCTTCTGTGCAGATATTTTCACAGATTGGCCAGGATAACACCGGGCAAGTTTAAAATGGAACAAAAGAATCGCAGCTACTCCAATACTTGATCATTAGACTTATGAAACCCCTTCCCCTCTCTTATGCTAATGCACACAAGCATAAACATATTCATTTCTGGCAGATTCTCTTTGATCTGCCCATGTTTCCACCAGGATTTGCTGTCTCTGCTTTGCCTCCCGGCAGGTTAGGGAACAGAGGATTCCCATGGCAATCAGGAGCTGATCAGGTGTGGTGAGTGTCGCCATGTTGAGTGCTAGCTCATTAAAGTCTCATCTTCATACTCTTCCCCCCACCTATCTAAGATGACGTGACAGAGCCTATGGCACTTTGAATACCCCCCCCCCCCCCCCCCCCCCCCCCCCCCCCCACTAGCCACACCAAAATGCTCTGATGATCATCTGTCACCGGTGTACAATGCTTCACTACTGCTTGCTCGCTCTTCCAGAACACAGGTGTGAAGTATGAGCAGCGTGGAGCTGAAGTTTTTCTATGAAACAACAGTCGCCTTTTCATGCTATTTTCATGCACCATCCCAGTGGATGCACTTCGCTTCCCAGATCATGCTAAATGTTTGACAGCTGCTACGGACATTAGCAAAGATATGAAACCAGGGAAAGCACAGAAACAGAGGGACTGCACATGGTTTGCATTATTTGTGAAGAGGTTTTGTAAATCTATTAAAAGCAACTTTCAAATACAGATGGGCTAAATTTAAAGAACAAGCAGGGAAAACATGAATCGAAAGCTGATTTACACTGCATTACGCTGGCTGGTGTAAGATTTGTGTGTGCAAACAGAGCATGCGTCTATGTGTGTGTATTTGACAGTGTTGGTGTGCGCTATTGTGTGTGTCTATAGAGAGAGCGCTAATTGTAAAGGATGTGGCAGGTTAAGATAAGGTTATCTTGACGCAGTGAAACGTCTGAGAGAGAAGGCCAGAGCTTGCAGACGGAATTAGATTGATTAGAGGAGCCATATTTGGGCCACAGTGCTATTTCCAGATAGCCCTCGGTGAGCCTCATCCCCTGCGCCTGGCCTGGCTGTGCTTTCGTCCTCACCCTCACCCCAGCTCTCTCTCCCTGACACTCCTGCTGTGCAGCAGGACAGCTGATAGTGCCACAGGCTGTCACTCACGCACTAACTGACTGGCCACTGCAGGGCTGAGATAGTCCCATAGAGTCCCCCTCTGACATCCACAGTCAGAAAAAAATAGAGGAGAATAATAAAAAGCAACAATGTATGCGCCGCTGCAAGAGAGCATTCCCTTCTCGGTGCAAAACTGTGTCTTCTGATTAGACTTTAAGGGCTCAACACTCAATTCAGCTTCATGTGTAGCAGAGTGTAACTTAGCCTGAAGTTTTTCATTTCAATTTTGCCGTCTTTTTCATTCTTAAGACCTCGGGGTAAACTGATTCTTGCTGCAACTCTGTGGTTTTAAAGGAGAAAAAAAGAATTCTCATCATATAGACTTCATATTAGTCGAGGATGTGGCGAGGAAGTCAATCCCAAAAAATCCAGCACTCAATTCCTGCCATCAGGATCCTCCATTAGCCAAGCATTAGAAACAAATTAACTCTTCTCAGTTGAATGGCTTGTCAGAGGAAGTGTGGGAAAATCCTCTATTAGGCAGGAGTTAAGTGCCTATTGGAAAGCTGGAGATGGAATCCTGCCTAATAAAGGAATAGTCAACCATTGGAACGCCGGCTGAATGGAGGAGAAGAAGTGCTAATTAAGAGAACAAAGTGTCGTCTTACAGGCTGGTCCATTAATGTGAGTTTTAGGGCTCATCTCACTGGCATCCCCTGATTTCCTGAATATGACAAGGTTGTGTGTGATTGCATGTGTGTGTGTACTCTGCGTATGAAAGAGAGCGATAAAATTTGTTTATTTCGGGTGGTGGTGACAGTGTGTAAACAGATAAATTATGAATCCTCACTGGTCCCAGAGGCCACACTTTTTTAGACTAGGCTAGTCTCATCTCCGAATTTGACATGTCGTAAGCCGTGCAATGAACACGCTGCTCCGAAACTATTTGGGGCGTTATGTCTCAGATGAGCTGAGCCAACTCAAACCACAGCTCCAGTCTCCTCTGCCTCACAAGTGCTGAGCATTTTCCAATTTTCAAGCTGTGAAAAGTGAGAGGGATGGCGAAACAGCGTCATGGACCGAACCGGGCGGAGACTCAAAATAAACTCACGCAGGCTTGGCTGAGTACGGGCTCCATCTCTGTTTATCTTAGTGAGAGTGAGCATGGGAGCCCAATGATGAAATCAAAAAAGGGAGGAAAAAATTAAACAGAGTTGAACAGGCCAGTGTATTTGGTTGGGGTTGCCATGGTGATGGAGTGCATGGATGCAGATAAACAGCACGTTGAGTACTCAGGGAGGAATGCAGCCCTTCTGCCTGCGGTTTGGAGAGGAGGTTAACACTTCTCTTTCTCAACAGCTTCGCCACTCAACAACATATGGGACCGAGGGGGGAGCAGGAGGGGAGATTGCACTTTAATTGCACACATCCAGGGATAAAAGGGAATGTGTAGAAATATTTGGAAAAATCCTGAGAAAAAAGGGAGCGATGTGTAACGGTCGATTGCATATTATGGCACAAGTTGTTTCAGTGTTTTCACTTTAAAATTGGAATCAGTGAAAGAGAATATGGGGAAAAATTAAAAATGAGAAACAGAGAATGGACTATGGAAAATTACAGAATAGATTTCTGCTGTTCTCAGGATGAAGGTTTGACTCTCCTGGATGGCCTTCCCCAGTACAGCAGATTGCACTTGGAGCAACCTGTGAAGTAAGTGAAGTAACCTGTCATCATTCCTCTTGGAGCGAGTGCAGTGATCGGAAGAAAAAAAAAGAAAAAAAAAAAAGAAGCTGATTTGTTCAGTTATATTAAAAGTTACAAGGGTGGGAAGGAGTTATGGATAAGCAGGTGGGAATGGTGGCAAGTAGAGAGAGAAAGGGGGAGAAAGAAGGGAGATGGTAAGGAGAAGCCAATTTGGTGAGGAATGGTGGCTGTGGCTTGCTGATAAGAGGCTCTCCTTCTCAGCTCCCCCTGACAGAATGGGGAGGCCTTGTCTGTCGCCCCATTAGCAGCCATACCTACAAGGCGCAGCCTTCTCTACATGGCCGGCCTTCAATAGAGGGCAGAAATGGAAAATGGCTACTTAACCAATGATTACCTGATTGAAAGGTACCTGTCATGGGAGGGAAGGGGCCAGGAGAATAGAAGGGACATGTGGGGGAGGAGAGGAGTGAGTGATTTTGGTCCTGTCTCTGCACTGAGACGAACGTGTTACTGTGAGATTAAACCAGGAGTGTGTGTTTATTAAAGCCATGTACAGGGGGGAAGGGACAGAGGGGGTGGGGTGGGGGGGTTGAGAGACGAGGTAAGAAAATTATAGACAACTGTACTGGGGGGGGGGGGGGGCAGTGGAGGAACCAAAAGCTTTGAGTCCAGTACAGAGCAAGAAAAAACGACCCTATCCATACCTCTTTACTTGTATGGATAACTTTGTGTTCTTTGCCTGCTTTTCTAATATTTTATTTATGGACTGCATTCAGGTGGTTTATTAGTGTTTCATACAGAGCCGGTTGAGAAGTCCACAAATCATAGAGAGAATAGAAATGCCATGCTTAGCTGCAGTCCCTCCTAATCAGAAAAACAATTCTCCTGGTATTACTGTTAATCAGAGCGCTGCTCCATCACTGCAGAGCATTCACCTGTAGTTTCTTTTCCAGCATAATGGCTGCTTTTATTCTCTTCTCTAATTGCTTGTCGTATCTGTCCCTCTGGCTCTTTGTTTCCACGAGTCGCTCTTATCACCTCACTCTGCTACCATCCACCAGTGTCACGCAAACCACAACACTTCTGCCCAGATCTTTGCGAGGGATGCCCTAAGCCGCGGCATTTTTAATGGTCCCTGTAGGCCTGGCCCACAGTGCCATATGAGTGGCTTTATGGAAGCTATTATTAGTGTTTACTCACTGGCACTTACTGGGTCGACAAGCGTCCTGTGTCTCTCCATGTGCAGTGAGGCACTGTAACCCTGACTTCTGATTTTAATGTTATGGGTACCGCTATGGCTCCGTCTCTTTGCTCAATCGTTAACTCTGTGACCATTTTATGGGGTATTAATTGAGTTATAATTTTGACTCAATGAAACCATGTAAGAGTTTAATGCTGTTTTAACTTGGGATCTAATTGAAAACAGGCACTAAGCTCTCACGCTTGACACGGTGTCCAATATGACGGAGATGAACTGTTTTTAAAGTTCTATTATTTATTCTTCATTCGACGTGTAAAATAAATAGACACCCCCCTTAACACAACAAATGTACAGGTCAGCATCGGCACACAGATATATTTTTGCTAACCTTTAACTTAAAACATGAAGACAAATAGTTAAGACACGAACATGTGCACTCATGCATGCACATGCACAAAGGGAGCGAGTCAGAGAGAGGCTTGGATGGCGCTGTGGACTGATCACATTACCTCATCTCACATGTATTTCAGAGGCCTGAAACCTGATATGCATGCAATTGTTATTTTAAATCACCGTCTGGGAAAGTTGGACCCAAGGTCTATGGAGTCACTAACCCTAGGGGGTGGGGGTTTGAGAAGGGGGAGGTGCAGAGACTGGATAGGCCACAGGGGCAGGTGGTACATTGTGAACTGATAAGTCTACGGGTGCAGTTTTCAATGAAGCAGGGAAAAGGTCTTAATCATTAAAAACAATCAGTTATCTTTTCAGTCATACTTGTGTCCACAGCATCGCTACAGTTGGCTTCAAACCTGCCGTGCGGGTCTTTTGTCTCCCCCTTCTGGCGGTGAGAGTAAAAAGAAAAAGCCACACCAATGGTCGTCAATGTTTGTCGATCACTTTCTTTTTTAGACAGTAATCTCTTTGATCTGGAGCATCAAAAACTTTTCTTGGACCTTTACTACGTTTTTCTGCCATAAACTCCACGGTACTCCTAATTGCTGTAGGCTACTCTTGTCTTTGTCGCTGCGGTTACTCCCCCGTTCGGCTCTGGCAGACCAATCATTGCCGGTCGACGTGAGGCTCATCGCTACCAGTGCACCAGTGTGGGAATTTCGCCACAGACACTAGATTTAAAACTCCGGTGTACTGTGAAATACGGAGACATTTACCTGGCGCTGATAGGCTTAATCTGCATTGCGTGAACTCATTTGGCAAGAGCTTGAATGTAGCACATGTTCATTTGTATGTAAAAGCATCGCACTCCAGCTTTGAATTAGTGAGGACTGTATTAAACGTAACCGTATGTTTGTTAGGCCCATGATTGCATTGCTGACTGTGTGCGATGAAGTGGTCGGGTAATTTCCCTCCTCTCTTTCTGCTCTCTCTCTCTCTCTTTCTCTCTCTCATCTGCCACCTTATCTCTTCTCTCTATCATGTGTCCCAATCTTTGTCCGTATTTGCACCTGCAAGGTTAATGTGCATGTGAAGGGAGAGAATATTGCATGGCGCTGACTTCAGATCCATAAGAATATATTTTACCTCTCCAGGCTGGACAGGCACCATGCCAGAGGCCACTGCATAACTGCTCCTTCCCTCCTATCTTCAACCCAGGTTAATTAAAGTTCCTCATCCCCCCTCAAAGTATGCTTTTAAACAGAGTGCTATGTGTCATTGGATTGTATTTTAGTCCTTTTAATGATGGACTGTGTGTGTGTGTGTGTGTGTGTGTGTGTGTGTGTGTGTGTGTGTGTGTCCGTCCGTTTGAACGGACAGGCTGAAACATTTCATATCATCAGTCGCAGCACACACGCAACTTATTCTGATGCCCACAATTCCTCTGGACATGCCTCTCACAACAACGTTTACCCTTGATATGTTTGATGAATGAAGTATGTGTTGGATGCACAGTATCAGTGTTTGCAGCAGTAGCAGTGCGTAGTATCCTACATGCCCTTAATGGAGTGATTACTATCAGTTATCCCACCCACACAAAGAAGTTGACGTTGCATCACCTGCATAATGAATTCACCAGAAACTTGCCACTGATTCGGTTTCAAGTAACCCTACACCAGAGGCCAAATGGGAAATACTGTAAAAGAAGAGACTGGGGGTAAATGCGGGAGCTCGACTTGTGGATCTCTCTCTTGAACAAGCAACCAAGCCACAGGCCTTCACATTCCTCTATAATGATGTGTAATACTTTGAATCCACAAGGTTAAGTATGAGTGGAGTGGGATGCCTGCCGGTAGACTTAGATATGGGACTCTGACTCACATTAAGGCAACTTTAGCTCACGACTATCAGTGTTAAGTGTTAATGAGTGGGGATGAACAGTTACCTGGGGGAGAGTCATGCTTATATGCGCACACACACACAATTCGAGTGCACGTGCATGCATGCGCACTCAAAATATATAAGATGTTTCAAACACACAAACATACGCATGTGCATACAAACACAGATCAGAACTGTAACCAGATGAACAGACGTACACACACATACTCCTGCATATCAACAAGTAAATACTTTGTAACAATACGGTGTATGAAATAATGCTATTATGCAAACAAAAACAAACGTGTTGTGTCGAGGCTCGTGGTAATAATCAGCATCAGGAGTTTTTCGGTGCAGCAGAAAAGGGAACTGCCTGTGACCTTCTCTTTTTTAAACTCTCATTTACTTGTCTTTAATTTCTCCTTCTCTTCCTCTTCCATCCCATTGACTCTCTCCAGATCACTGAGCTGTGGCAACTTGCAGGACTGTACTTACTGTAGAATCCATATATAGAATCCATAAGCATTAAACTTTATTTCATTATTTACTTTATTGGAATTGTTGAAACAGGCTCTGAAATCTGCTGTAGGGCAAATAGCTTCTACGAGGATACTGAAGTTAAGTCCTTTTCTCTGCGTTGCAGTTTCACTCACTTTTTCTCCGCCCTTTTTTTTTCTCTCTCCCCTTCTCTCCTTTCCTTCTGTGATTTATTGGATGATGATCCCTTCCTCTTCCTCTAAGGGTGAGCCTGTGCTTTGGGCATCCAGCCAACAGGACCTGCTTTAATTGATGTCAGTAATCTGGTCACCTTGAGAGATAGTTAAAAGGGCAAATCTCTATTAGCTTTAGTTTATGGCGAGCAAATTAATACACACATATATACACACACACACACACACACACACACACACACACACACACAGACACACACACATACACATACACATACACACACACACACACACACACACACACACACACACACACACACAGTTTCCCAAGACAACGTGTGGAACGCTGCACACTATGTATGTGAATGTAATACATACTGCAGATATTAGCGACAATTCTCGGAGTGCTAATCTCGTCAACTGCTGTTTGCTGTGCGTAAACATGAAGGTGTAGTCTCTCTGCTGAAGCCCCTGTTCCCTTAAATGCTGTAAGAAATACATTACGACTAGTGTGGAGCCAAGATAAGTTATTTCTGGTTGGATAAGCACAAGGGGATGTATCTGAGGGAGCCAAAAGAATCTACATTAAGGAGAGATATCTGTTAATTAAATCTGTCCCTGCCTGATCTCTATCTGTAACACGTAACTTACACCGCCGCCGCCGCCGCTGCTGTTGCTGCTGCTGTTGGATGAACACACACACATGCGCACAGGCACACGCACACACACACACACACACACAACACACACACACACACACACACACACAAACACTTGCATATTTATACATAAAACTTAAAATCCCACACTTCCCTTTCTATCATGCCATTGTCCGTTGCAGACTGGAGGGGAAACACATTTCCCAGCATAAAGGCACCACAGGGTGGTACAATATATTTTTTCATAGGTAATATTGTCAATTCTTTATAGCACCATAATACCTAATACCATAGCTTTTATGCCCATATTATATGCATAAAGGCTAATGACCCTGCTGCTGGAGACTCAGGCCTCTCAGTCACTTTTCATATGGCGCTCTCTCAATCCACGCCATGAAAAGAGGTTTTCATCACTGTTAAAAAGGTGATAAAAAATCAAGACACTTAAAAACATTTGAAATTATTGTATGTTAAATCAGTACTCTTACAAAGAAAACATCGACATGTTGCTTATACAATACAGCATGTTTTACTTTACAAGACAGCTTTCATAAGGCTTTGTGTGGCCTCACTTTTATTGCTTTTTTTTTTTATTGCGTGTTCAGTTTCTTCTCCATCTTTTTGTCCTCTTAGTACGTGTGTTTTTCTTCTTCTTCTCCTACATCTTCTTGTTCTTCAGCCGCTCAAATGTCTTGGGACTCAGTGTGGTTATTCTTGAGAAGGACAGGGGCTCGGAGGTGACGGTGGGGGGGGGGGCTGAAGACTTGGGGTGTATGCGGACCAGATGTCTGGGCTTTCAGGAGGCTGGGGAGGGGCAGCGAGAGAGGACGGCAGAGAAGTGGGGGGACATGGCTGTTCCGAATTACCCTGATCAATGGAAGTAGGGGGGAGAAGGAGGGGGAAGGGGGGGGGGCACTCACCACTGTAAAGAAAGGACACAGATTGTTAAAAATGAGACAAAAGAGAGTGACGGAAAGATCATGTAAAGGAGGGGACAGTCTTACTTGTGTCATTACGTTTTTTTCTAACTTTTTCTGCCTCACCGAAGGTCCATACAGGTGGAGGTAACACTGAACACTGTTTATTTTTCAGGGGATTGTGTTGATTGCAGTAAATATGGACAAAAAACAGCATCTTATTGTGTGTTAAAGACATTCAGAAACAGATCAAGTCTGTTTTCAGATTATGTATACAGTAATGACCTTCTGATAAGGTTTTTTTCACATAAGCTTTGAAGCTTGCGCATGATACAAATCGGGGGTTGGCATAAAGTGAAGGTATTCATTAGAGCAGTGTAGGATAGCAATAATGATCGCTTGATTTGCTTCTATAGACTGCCACCATTATTTCATTAGTGTGGCTTCAACAACAATAAAAGATCCTGAACTACAAGATGGTTGAGCTCAAGCTGAGGCCCCTGCAGATCAAGTGGTGGCTCTGTTCTGTGTTTTAATTAGGATTATATGTCCTCTTTAAAGGATTCCTTCTCTGAAGCCTTTCCCATTTAGAGCCCTATAGGGTTACACAAGATTAAAAGCACTTTTCCATCTTTAGCCTCTGATACATCTTTGAAATTGTGCGTGGTTGCCTTTCTCTGGAACACTTTATCTCCCCCTTGGAAGGACTGAGGGGTGAGAGGAGGGGTAAGGCGAGGTATGCAGGACTTGACTTTTTTTTTTTTTTTTTTTTTTAGTTGCCTCATTTGCTTTGTATTTACTTTTAAACATTTAATGACTACGATGTAGATGTTTGGCTGTGGCATTTTCATCTGTATCACTTTGATCGGATGTAAGGGAGTTTCACAATATGCATTATAGCTTTAACGCCACTTTTGATACAACGTGCCTGTGTCCAATCACAGAGATCTTCCCCCGTGACCTCTGACTTTTACTCCTGTGGGTAGAGAGACAGAGAAGGCATTGGTTTCAGTGGAGGGAGGGGTTCAGGCTCGCTGTCTCTTGCTGCAGACTGCTCAGTCCCCCACCCCCCTGCCCCCCCACCCCCCCTCCTTACATTTTTTTTTTTTGCTTCTTGAAACCAACTTTATTCTAAACACTTGAAAATCCTCCACATGTGCAAGCAATTAGGTTTCACGACTTGCTCTGGATGAGAGAGACCCACAGACATGCACAAGCACACACACACAAATGGCTAGGCTAGCACATGAAGACTGAGTGGACATGCACTCATTCAAACATGCAGGTACACACACATGAATGCATATATAGGCTTTACTAGGAATATATAATATACTGAAGAAAGTAACATGACATCATGTATTTGATAGATATTCTGCACACACATCGTACCTCAGCATGACCAACAGTTTACTTTTACTGCAACTAGAGAACTTATTGTTTATCCATGCCAATCCTTTCCAATTCCCCATATAAAATGCTTTTAATACCATCTCATGCTTAGCTTAAGCTGTAAACATTTGCTTTCCTGCATGTCTCCTCTTGCAATGATGTGTCAGCATCAGCAGAGGTTAGTGTTTGCATCTGAAACTATCCAGTATAAGAACACAACAACACAGCGGAAAACAATCATCTGCTAAACATAACTGTTCTCTGTTAGTTCCGGTGGAAGAATGTTCAGTGAAGTTCTGTTTGCAGGAACAAAAACGCAGAAAAGCAGGGCCACTGTTTTTTGGGTTTTTTTTTGCTCTTGACCCACATAACTATATTAAGCAAGGGACATCATTGTTGACTGTTACTTAATAAAGAAAGATCTTACTCTTTGTGAGACTAACTTAGTGAATCAGTCTTCAGTACGCACTTGCAAAAATAATATATAATGGCCTGTATTATCAATCTTTTTCCTGCATATATCCAGTCTGTAATAGATTAATTGTTCCTTCCAGGCTGTACTCAGCTATCTGTCAGAATGTTCTGGGTTCAAGTTAGGTTTACATCAAACTCAACCGCTGAAACAGTCACTGGGCCATTATACAAGTACAGTAATTGGACCCTGAGCCAAATTTTTTTTTTGGTGTGCTTACCTGAGCCAAAAACTCCACTGACACATTCAGTTGCATAAGCATGAAGCACTTCTTACCCCAAGAATTTACTGGATGAACAAAATACAAACTGGTGGAAAATATTCTGCTGCAATAGAAAAGACTGTAAAATATCTTCTAACCCTGCCCACTGCCTGGTGCACAGCTGGCCTACATGACGGCAGCTTAACCAACAGCATAGGCCTTATCAATTTTATTTCCATACTGCTGCTTGTTTTCTTATAGTGTACAAATAGATAAACCTTTAGAGTCACGGTCCTCGGGTTATGCCAAGCTTGTGCACGTACTGAAGCAGTATAGTTTGCGCTACAGCTGACAGTTGTAAATGTTCCACTTTTTGTTGTTTACAAAATAATATTACCGGCACATCAGGATATGGCAGTGCGTCCTCAAGCTGTTTCTGCTGAAGTCACAGATCTGCAGCTAATGAGCAAGAGATGAGACAAAAATGAAAACATGCAATGAGAAACAGTCTGTAAATGAAAAGTAGTGCAATTGTGAAAACGACTCTGGAGGAGAAAAGTGTTTTAGCTATAAAACAAATGTAGGAAAAATAAGCATGTGTAAACTGTCAAAAGATAGTTTTAGAAAACAGCAAGTGTTTTTTTTTTTTCATGAACCTTACTGACAATAAACATTTTAATCATTGGTAAAAGATTATCCGCACTACTCATCTTCATACAACTGTTCCTTGAACAAACATCCTTAGTTATGATTGTTTTACAACAGGCAAACAGACCCATTTCTAGCTGCTTGGCCATTAGAGAGCAGCAGCCTTTGTGAACGCACCACATTAACAACAATTAAGTTTATTTACCAACAGTCATTTGTATACCACAGGCTGATTCCTTAAGTGGCTGTCAGCTGGACATGTGGTTGTGGTCTAAGTGATTTTTATGTACTTTTACCTTTGTGTTGCAGAAAGCTGTGGTGCCGCACTTCGCCAAAATGACCAGCGAAGGACCAGCAGGTGGGTGGACTGATGAGCAGACGAGATGCTGCTGCTTTTACTCTTAATGACATTTGATGTTTTCTTGAACGGATTTCTGAATCTTTTTGTCTGAGCCGATTATGTCTGTGTTTGATGATGAGTGTGACATGTCACCTTATCAAGACTAAATGGCCAAAGATTCACTGAGGTAACATTGGTGTGATGTGGATAATCATTACATTAATGACACACATTCACATGGAGTGTAATTTAAAAGCAATTATGGGATCAGTAACCTTTTTAATCCAATCATCACCTAGAGTAGGCGCTGTGTGTCATGCTGTATCACCTGGCAAATGGAAACATTAATAAAATGTTAATCAATCACAGAGAGGGGGACTAAGCTGACAGGTAGGTCAGATAGAGTTAACATATTGATAGAGGCGTTGACTCTCTGGGCGAAGCTGGAGGTACGGAGGAGATTTTGTAGAAATATTACATTACACACATCTGCCCAGAATGTGTTCAGGCAGATTTTCCTACCAGTTTAATTCAATATACCTTACACAGTATTTTCCAAAAAGTGCCACACACCATATATAAATAGTAACACAGATGCATACACACACACACACACGCTTGCTCACTCAGACACAGGCCTCCAGTTTTGCCACGGGATGCTGTTTTCCAGCTGTTTAAAACCACGGCTCAAATTAGCTGCTCAGCCATTGGAAGGAAAGGCAGGCAGGATACCAGTAATTACCGTCTGATTGGTAGAGCGGCTGCAATTAGCAAGTTTGAGTCTTGAAGATTTGCATACATATAAAAAGCTGAGGGAGGGAAAATGCGGTTACTGTAAATACCCTTATAGTTCATTGGTCCACTCCGGGAGCTTGGGAAAATGAAAGATGGTGTAGCTGGACACCTGTGATGCATCAAATCTTAATCTCTACAGGGCAGGACAGTGATGGTCCCATGTGTTATATGCTATATTCAAGTTATGTCATGTATACGCTATGATTGTGTCATCACAGCCAAACCAAGCCAGACATGACACAGATATCGTCCATTAAAAGCAGTGCGGAGGAATCTATTTGCTCCCTGTACAGTATCTGTGCGCTTCCACCCCAGCAGCACTGAGGAGAGTCTCAGCAGTGGTCCTCCCTTATCATAGCACATTTAACAGGGGGCTAATCCAATCAGGTGGGATAACAGGGTTGCTCTCTGTGAGTGGAGGAGGATCAGGCGAGTGCTCCTCTGCTTCCCATTAGTGAGTGTCTCTCCAGCCGGGCCTATCCTAATCCCATTTCCCCATCTAAAGCCTTAACCCAAACAAGCACACAGGACAATAATCTCCGGTCACACTCCTGTCGGCTGCCCCGGGCCCGCTGATGCTGCTAATGGACGGCTAGCCAGAGAGATGCCAAGAGACTGCAAGGGGGGGGGACTAGATGTGGTTTGTTCAGCCAAGGACCCACAACATCCACAGCCTTCTCTTTGTTTACAACTCCTCCATTGTTTTTCTCTTTTTGTCTTCAGTAATATTGTATATCTGTTGCTGGTTTGTGTTTCCTCTGCACTACCAAACACATTTAACCACAGAGAAAATCTGGTCTTTGCAGAGATCATTTTTCAATTGAGCGTGTCAACAGAATTGTTTTCATAAATACATTTGATTATAAATAACCATACTCATTGCCATGAGAGCTGTAGAAACTACAATGTGAAGTTAAAGGAATTGGTACAGATTTGTGGCATGGTCAGGAAAGTCGTTTGATTTTTTTTCAGATTTGAGACAAAGGAAAAAAAGACAGAGAGAGAGAAATACTGGGAAAGGTGGGGGGGGGGGGGTGGGTTTGGCTCTGTATCCCCGTCTTTCTGTCCCTGTTGACGGCACATGTGCCCCAGATGCAGGGTCCCGATCCAAACCCATGCTCATCCAGACGCCACCCCGAGTGTCTCAGATCACTTACACACTCTCCAAGGACCTTGGAAAAAACTGCCTCATCCACATTTCTCATTTCTTTTGGTTTCCATAAGAAAAATGTAACCCCAACTTCCTAATGAATTCCAACTGAAATATGGTTGGTGCAACAGCATGTACCTCAAACAAGACTTTTCAGCTCAGCATTTTCATGTTCCATATGGAAGATATTAGTTTCCCCTTATGCCATTGCACAAATTTGAGCATTCTGTTTCATTTTCTAGGGATAAGGTGGAAAAACTAACGAAGAAGTAGGAAATCAAATAAACAGTGCAACTTTTATTTTTGGACATTTGCTCATTTGCCCATTTTGGATAAACCTCAGAGTATCAGTATAACTCTTGGCCCTCATCACCTTCATCTTTACCTATTTTCTTTATCCACCCCCACTTTACTATCTTCAGCCAGTTGAATGAATTACTAAATGTTAAAGGTGCTCTTTGTGTGTGTGTGTGTGTGTGTGTGTGTGTGTGTGTGTGTGTGTGTGTGTGTGTGTGTGTGTGTGTGTGTGTGTGTGTGTGTGTGTGTGTGTGTACACAGCTGGCAGCTGTGCCAGATCACAGCTATTAGACTAAATCAATTATGAAGCTGATTTTTTTCCCCTCATACCTGAATCCAGTGGATGCTCACTTTATCTTATTTGAAGGAAGAATTATGTTTGAAAGTTGAACATTATTGAGTCTTCAGCAATTTTTTATTGGCTCAGTTTGAAGCAACTCGGTATGTGTACATTTATTGCCAAGGAAGTAGTATGGCGTTCCTATCCTGCAGTGAAAAGTAAAGGAGTTGACATAGAGATTGCTAGATGGGTGATACTGTGAAACCAGAGACCTGGTTTTGCATATGATAAACACATTTATGACCTAGTTTGCATGTATGAATGAGCTCTCAAATGTAAATGACAAAATAGGGCATTTGTCAATGTATTCCAAAATGACATATGTTTGGTTAAGGTTGGTTGGTTAAGATTTGTCAATTTAAAAACTTTGTTAAAGGGGCTATTTGTAAGTTTTCTTTGCTGCTGCATGTGGCTTCTTGCTCAGAGCAGGTTGTGGTAATTGTCGCTTGACAAGAGCTTCGGCCATCGATGCGTTTACATGTGTAGAGGTTATAATACTCCCTTTGAGCAGCGTTATGTGTTGATGGCAGATTGGAGGCTACAGTGAGTCGCTATCAGAAAGTGATGAGATGGGCCGGGGCTAGCTGGTTAGAGTGGTAACTTCAGTAGAAGAAAAGCCGTGACAGAGACCAGAGTTAACGTTGTTGTTGCTTGTCACTGCTGGATACAGCACTTGGTGAGTAGATGGATGAAGATTGATGCTGAACTTGCAATGTTTCTTCTAGACTGATATAAGTAAAAAGCTGTTGTTGATGTTAACGTTGGCTATGTACCAATACCAAAAGTTACAAATAGCTCCTTTAAGGTTGGGCAAAGAGTGTGACCGTGGTTGTACAGAATCAGGATTTCCATGGTAAAAGAAGCAGGAAGTTAAATTGATGTGTATGCGAGCAACTGCCTAACCCTACACACAAACACAAAGCTTAACTCACTTGTATTTTCAGGAGCTTTCAATTGCATCTCACAATCTTCCTCAGCAGATGAGGTTGTCACTATATGACAAAACTGTACGTTTAAAAATACAGTGTGAGTTTAAACATGCAAGGAGGCATAAATTTGTTTCAAGTTGAGCAAAACATCTACGCATCCTGGGGCTTTAAGAAAGAGAGAGACAAGAGCAGAGAGAGATAACAGACAGAACTAGAGTTTATGGTGAGTTCAGTCAGAGGTTGAGCTCGACACGAGCAGACAAGCGCACTCCCACAGAAACGGTCAGTACATCCATTGCTAGCCAGCTTACAGCTAATAAACACAAACCGTCCAACAATGAACAGATGAATATTGTCATTGCTTTCTGTCTGAATACAGCTTAAGAATGGAACTGCAGTCATGTGAAGACAGGCAGTTGTTACACATGGGGCGAGATCAGCCTATCTGTTCAAAGATGGTCTTTGCCAATGGACATGAATGGTCTGAAAGCTAGTATGTGCACTTTGACATTTTGGTAAAACTACTGTTTTCTAGCTCAGTAGTGAACGTTAGCTCTCAGTGATGAATTTAGGTCTAATATTCATTTGACATATTGCAAGTCCGGGGAAAAATGGCTAGATGTTTGGCTCTCGTCAAGAGCCACTTGATTCTCTGAGCTCTTTACTTTCATGCTGGAGTGAAGTAGCTGTAATGGCTTGTTTGAGCTTGTGTACTGGGATGGGTTGACACAATAGTTTAGTATATTGGGTGCTGAAGAGCCATTGGTAAAGTCTCAGTGGGATTAGCACCAGCAACCCTTGATTCAGTGGTAATATCAAAACTGTTGCTCAGAGGAGCTTTAATCAACACTAAGAATGTTGGAGAAGCTTATGGTCTCAATTAGGCACATCTCTCTGAATCATCCCTCAAATCTCCATGATAATTTTGTCAACTAGAGATGACTGCTGTTGTTAATTTACTTAGCATCGGCTAATGACTGCATGGCAAAAAGCTTGCTGTGTTACTGGCAAGCTAAATAGTACAAGTCTACTTGAGGAAAAAAAAAGAATCATCAAAATTATTCTAAATTGTTCCAAAATTGTTGACAGCTGTGGAATGTGGTAGTAGGAGAAAAAGTTCAGCCATGTAAATCATCAGTGGCAATCAGGTTTTCAGTCATGTCACAAAGTATTGCCTTAGTTTACTCACCAGTTTCACTTCAGTGTTCAGCACAGGCAGAAATTCATTTTAAAACACCCCAGAGCCACCAGTTTATTCACCAACAACTGCCTCAATTATCCATTATGTATCTCATCTGGCAACAGCAGTTAGCACTCTGTCCACCCACATGTAAACCAGTTTAAAGGCCACAGCAATCAATCAGGTGGTTAAAGTAACAGATGAGTTTGGGCCATGGAGTCTACCAGGTGGATTTGTACAAAGCTGTAAGGTAGTGCTGCCTTAGAGCCTGAACTCAGGGCAAGAAAGTCTGAAGGACAGTATGTGCAAGGTGTTTGGGGAGACACACTGCTGTAGTTTTCAGGATGGTTGCTTTGTATTTGCTTTGTATACTGGCACAGCTACTTCTTTAATTTTGCTCAAACTTTTTTTTTTTTTTTTTGTACACATATCAAGAAGACTAAAAGTCCAAAGCCATGCCAGTGTCTCTTGTGGTGCTTTGAGCCAAATGCAAACATCAGCATGCCAAAGATTAGTTCCAGCCTCAACCCTTAAACAGAGAAATATCAGAAATATATTTTAAAACTAAAATCTCATTCATAACCTGGCAAGTCACCGTAACGATAAAATTAATATGCCGTATCATCTCAGTCCGCAGTTCCTCTTCCCAGGTTTTGCCTTTTACTAACACCTGTATTCATCTGTCTGAGTTTCCTACCCTGCGTGATTATTTTACAAAGCCTTTGTTGTTGTGACTACCTATAAATGGAGAGAAGACATGTACTCTAACAGAACTTTTTCACTGACTCCACCACAAGTTGAGGGGTCAGCTTGGTTTCCAAATGAGTGGGTTGTCTTTGTCATAGATACTATAATAAGATTAGATGTTAAGTAAATTAATTTATGAACCCTAATCAGTTTCTGGCATAAAACCTTGTTGTTACATATTTGCTGACGGTCTCAGTAAATAGCCTACGGTAACTATCTTTATTATCCAGCCAGCTTGGCATAGCTGTAAGTTTGACTTGGCTCGTGACCTCAGGGAAAACATCACTCATAGCTGTGGGTGAGTTATCGTTGACTTTCGAATGATGGCGGTACAAATATCGTATCCAGCTATTTTCAAGCCAGCGACACTGAAGCATCTGTTCTTATGCTGACAATCTGTCTTGGCTGAACATCAGACAGACAGGCAGCCATGTGATTGTTGTCAAATATCACTCCAATAGAAATGCCCAGCAACCACAGTGGCAATGCTACAGCATTAGTGGTCTAACATCTCTGCTCTGCTATCTTGGGTGTGTGCCGACACATATTTGCAACGTTTCTTGCTGAAATTAAGGGTTATAAAGATGACCACTCATTTATTTTCCATCCTGCTACCGTATTTAATTTTACATTGATGTAACCTGCGGGAATTCTGAATGCACTGACTACTCCCTGACCTGTGAAAGTGTTGTCTGTTTGTCAAAGAGTTTCAGAAGAAGTCTTGAACTACATATATATATATATATATATATATACACACACACATACACCTCACAAGCTGTGTAGGCCTGTGAGATCATCAGCCTAATTGATGTACCTGAGCAATCAGATGGCACACCAGCTATTTATCTGCTGTTGTTTCCTTGTCACATCTGCCTGCTCCTGATGATGGTTTTAAAGTAAAACCCAAAGCTTGAGAAAACTGCCACCATGCCTCGGGCCGACTCTAATAAGTTTTGAATATCAGTGGATCTCCTGGTATATAGTGTATGACTGTGCTACTGTGCTACTTAGCGGAAAAAATAGGTCCCCATGGGAAACTGTTATGATTTTAAAAAATAGCTACGCTACCCAAAAGCTAAATGTAGTTCAGCACACGTAGTGCCACTACTCCCAAACACTGTTTATCCTCTGCTTATATAAATGCTCATCTTCTGTGTATGGCATTTTCAAATATCAAACTTTTACTCAAAATAGTATGTATATGAAATAACACTTGGCATTTCATGGTTGGGAAGTCTCGTCATCTCCAACTGTTAAGGAACTGCTTTTGCCAACAGACCGGTTTGGGGCCTGTGGATCAGTTTCCTGATGCTCCCCTTTCAAAATATACACAGTGGTCTCAATGGAGGCGGCACTGTACGCATGAGGGCAGAGAGAGAAAATGATGGGGGGGGGGTTGATGGAGGAGGAGAGTTTGGCCCTGGAAGTCTCCACCTGGTGGGGTGGTTGAGGGCCAGCAAGGAGCCCCCACAGTACACAAAGCTTGCCTTGTGTGAGATAAGCAGCGGGCACTGGGAGGGCCCAAGGCACTATTTTCACAATCAGAGCCAGTTTGTTTTCTTTAGGCCTCAGAGCCTAAGCCTGTCAGGAGAACAGCATGCTGGCAGGGCTGGAGGTTGTCTTGGGTAGCACCGTTAGGGGAGAGAGGGGGTCTCCTACAGGGTGGGCTAGGGGTTTCAGGGGCTCCTCAACATTTACCTCTTAATTTACTTTATTTGTTTACTTAACTGATCCCTTACTAGACAGATTTCCAGTTTGACTTGAACATGTACCTGATGCTTCAGTGTTAAAATCCTTACTGTATGACATAGTTATAAAAAAAGCTTTATATTCTTATTTTAAACAAATAATATGAGAATTATATACTAAGTTCAAGAAATCTGTATAATGCCTATGAAACTTTTAAGAATATACTCATCAAACCTTCTGTATAATAATTACACTAAAACTTTAAAAGCAGCTCTAGTGCTGCAACAATAACGTATCAATATTCAGATTTTTGGTTCAAAAGTGAGTTTTAGGGCATGTTGGTTAATGCTCTAATAGATGCTGCACATATTTTCATCTAACCTCCACCATGCAAACTCCACTGCTAATGTTTCTGTTTCTTTTCTTTTTTTTTCTTTTGGCAATAAACTTGTGGTGTAATATTATGAGTGTTTATAGAGAAAAGCCACAGTGTAAAAGACTCAGAGTTATAAGAATGTTTCCTTGGTAAAGACTAGTTGGAAAATGATACTAAAACTTAATTAGAAACAGTTGCTTTACTGTTTTGAAGATGAGATGCCTAGAGCAAGTATTGTGAGACGACTAGGTTTACCCAGAATTAAAAAAAGAAGAAGAAAAAAGAGAAGAGAAGTAATATTCAAGGAAAAGAGATTTTTCATAAAAAAAAGTGGCTACAGTTATGGAACCGCACTATGAAGCCATTGCCATGATTATTTTGAGTGCTTATCTGATTTTAAGTTAATTTCTCATTAGGTACTAGTGGCGTATAAGGAATGCTCCAAACCTTGTGTTGGGATTATTTAAAAGTGGTTTCTCTGCAGGCAGATTTCATGATTTTTCTCCCCATTCCACAGTGTGTCTTGGCCCATCAGAAGAGGTTGGCCGCCAGGACTCCTCTCAGCTCGCTCCCTGAAGACCCCTGGCTCCACAGAAACAGGAAATGGTAATAGTATTGCAGTGCTTTTCCTCCCCCCTATCTGTATCCCCATTTCTCTCTCTCTCTCTCTCTCTCTCTCTCACTCTCTCTCTGAATGAACAAAAAACAGACGTGTAATAACATATATGTGTGGAAAAATGGCCCTAGACCATAAAATAAACCATAGGGTACACATTGTGTTTTTTCACTTTCTTCAAATATAAAAAAAAAATGCTTTTACTATATGCCATATAATCAATCAATTAAACACAGTTTTGTTTTGTTTTTTAAATCCTGAGTTTGATGTACGTACGTCTACCCAGT